>NC_133650.1:83624967-83924967 GCF_009905375.1 Apium graveolens | reverse complement strand
ATATGTGTTTTATATAAAAGGCTTTTGAACTTGTAATTCGTAGTTTATTTAATTTCTTAAATACAACAAAAGAACTTTTTTATATCACTAAATAAATTTATAATATTTATACAAGTAACTTACAACTTGGATTCGAAGTTAAAAATAAACTTACTAATATTTAACGAGAGTATTTTATTTATGCCGCTTTATAATTATAGCGAGACTTATACAAAATTCGTAATCTTGTAAATTTTAGTGTATTTTATATAACTTGACATTTCAAACGATTAGTCTATTGTTTATATGGTTGTCTTTGACTTATCCAAATTGTGCTCGACTAGGAAATAATGTGAGCTAACTCGTAAGTTCTTAACAAGAAGATTTTTATTCATATCTCTATATAAGATTTATACAAAAGGTCTACCACTCACGATATGAGTTTAAGTTAGTTACTGAAAATACAACAAGGAAGTTTTTCGTTTATGTCGTATATATTGTCATACAAAAATTGCCCTGACTCGGATTTTTGAGTAAATCTAAAATTAATCAAGGGAAACAACTAAAATATCAAGGAGAGGATAAAGTAAAAATTCTCATTGGTGGGTTTACAAGTTATATATAGAAGAAGGAACAAATAATTAAGCTCGTGTATATATAATCGTAAAATACACGAACGTTTGCACGCAAAAATTAAGCAAGCTAGGAAAAATACAAACACGAATGTTTGTACGTAAAAAATCACATATCTTAATGAATTCTTCTTTTCCCTTTCAGGAGAATTTTTTCTCTCTGCTGATAGATGATGTTGAGTTTGCTATTTAGAAGTCCGTAAAGGCAGGTGCTGTTGTATATAGAAAACTTATCCATGTGTATAGAAAATGTCAGGTCTGGTGTACCTTGGTCAAAGTGAATGATCCATACAGTTATGTATAGATTATCTACAATAAACTATGCATTTTTTGCCTACAGTATTTTTTGTTTTCCGCATAGTCGCTGACATGATCTATTTAGTGACATGTACATAATGGTCTTACTTGTTAGAATTTCAACATCTCTATTTAAGAATTTTCTAGGTATGCACTTCCCTTCACATTTATAACCGGTTTCCCAAATAGCTAGCAAATGGCCTCACTTTGTGTTTCATTTTGACAACTACATTATAAGATGTAGTTTCATCCGGCTCAAATATGAAACACATTATATAATATTTTGCAAAATTCCCTAAATTATTGTTAATAAATTATTGAAGAATATCTAAGAAAAATAATTATTAATAAATCACGACTACAGATTATGGACACACAAAATCAATGAAATGAAAAATAAAGTTAAACATGGTTCGATACATCAGCCGATGTTGTTGCAGAAAGTTAAGTTCAAAGATGTCTTCCAATAATCCAAATGAACCTCATTTTTATACATCACCGGCTGCTACTGCATTAAGGAGATAAAAACCGCTAGGATGATGAGAAAATATAAATAGGAGGATTTCCAGTTAAATGCAAAGATTAATGAGGAGAAGAACTGTCTATGAGGGGTCATCAATAATCTATTTCCTTATCCAGTTAATCATGACCAGGACTATTTTGGCGTGTTGGTAACTCATAATTGTTTGATTTTGATTTTGATTTGTCTTGATTTTAAACATCCAAGTTTGGTTAGGGCTGAATGATTTTCTTAAACATCTTGAGTTGTACTGTAGAAACACGCCAATACCAACACAATCCAACTCAAATCATAATAAATATAGTTAGTTATATAATCTGGAAAATTGATGCCTTTCTGAGTTCTCTTATTACAGTTCAACATCCTTCTTTATTGAATTTGCAAGATATATAACTAAAACTTTTATGATTTTTACTTGATTCCTTAATGATTTTTACAACACTATGCCTAATGAATATTATATTTATATTTTTGAAGGACTCTAGAAACATATTAATATGCTGAACAAATCTCGTAAACTTCTTATCATCCCAACTGAACATAAGGTTTCATCCGTGATGAGCCTCAATGTTTGGCATTATAACTTATGCTTTCTATAAAAAGAGAAAGTCTTGGTGAAACTTTTTCGTTTTACAAGGCAACTTTTGGAGCTGATGTCTTGAAAAATAACAAGAAACCTAAATGAAAGACCGATCAAGAAGTTCCTCTTATTTATGGGGTTGAACTGAAGATCGGTTCAGACATCAATCTTCTTTCCGAGCTCAAGGATGAATCTTCTCATTTTTAAGCTATCTGGACTTGATACAGATTCATCTTTTTTTCTTTTCCTTTTCTAAAATTATGAACAACTATATTCTTCACATTCTCTCAAATTTTTAGTATAATCGATGTTGGAATATTAGATACGGCTCTTACGAAGATTCGAACCCATGTTCTTTGCCACTAGGGAAAAGAAAAGTTTAGGCTTTTTACCAGAAAACTTCGAAAATCCTTATAAGAGAAAATCAAGAATATATTTATTTATTTATTTATTTATTTATTTGTGTGTATGTATGTTCCTATATAGTACACCTATCATAAGCATGCCTGGGAAACCTGATATTTGTTCATTAGATGTTAGATGCGGGTATATACCCTTCTCAATTATTGTTTTATATTAAGCTAATCACTGTCAGAATCTACAGTGCATCATCTTATAAATAGATACATTGATTGGTTGAGGGTTAGGAGTTAATATGATGAATAAATTCTTTCTTTCAATTATATTTTGACCGGCTGGACTTGTAACAATTTGATGTATTCATTAGAAAATCTATACCAAAGTGGACCTTATTTAATAGTAAGGCTTCTGTAAGAGCCTGGACTATAATGTGAGGTGTGAACTAATAAATGAAAAGGTTTTAGTTATTTGAATATAAATTATAATCACATATCTAAATGAATACTCTTTTCCCTTTCGGGAAAAACTTTTTCTCTCTGCCGACGGATGATGTTGAGGTTGTTGTTGAAAAGACCGTAAAGGCAGGTACTGTTGTGTTTGGATAACTTGTCCAGGTGTATAGAAAATGTTAGGTATGGTGTACCTTTGTCAATGTGATCGATCCATATAGTGATGTATGGATTATATACAAAAAATTATGCCCTTCTTGCCTCCAGTATTTTTTGTTATCGGCGTAATCGCTGACATGATCTATTTAGTGAAATGTACATAATGGTCAATACTCGTTAGAATTTAAACATCTCAATCTAAGAACTGCCTAGGTATGTACTTGCCTTCACGTTTATAACCGGTTTCCCAAATAGCTAGCAAATGGCCTCACTCTGTGTTTCAGTTTGACAACTACATTATAAGATATTGTTTCTTCTTGTTCAAATTTGAAACACATCATAAGGTCTATTTAAAAAATTCCCTAAATTATTGCTAATAAATTATTGAAGAATATCTATGCAAAATAATTATTAATAAATCATAAATAAATATTACAGAGACACAAAAGCAACAAAAAAATAACGTTAAACATGATTCGATACATCAGCCGACGCTGCTGCAGATTGTTAAGTTTGAAGATGTCTTCCAATAATCCAAATGAACCAAATTTTGATACATCAGTTGTTTGGTGCTGCATTAAGGAAATATAGATTAGCCAGGGTGATGAGAAAATATAAACATAAGGGTCGCCAGTTAAATGAAAAGAATGACAAGAAGAAAAAATGACTACCAAGGGTCATCAATAAGCTCTGTCTTTATCCACTTAATCACGACCATCACTGATTTGCCATGTTAGTATCCCATAATCATTTTATTTTGATTTTAATTTGTCTTATTTCTTAACATCCATGTTTGGTTATGGCTGAATAAATTTCTTAAACATCCTGAGTTGCACTGAACAAACACGCTAATACCAGCACAATACGACTCAAATCATAATAAATATAGTTAGTTATATAATCTAGAAAATTGATGCCTTTCTCAGTTCCTTAATTACAGTTTGACATCCTTCTTCATTGAATCTGCAAGATATATAACTGAAACTTATATATTTTAATTGATTCACAACCCCGTGCCTAAAATAAGAATATTATATTTATATTTTTGGAGGACTCTGGAAACTGATATCAATATGCTAAACAAATCGCGTAAAATCTTTATCATCTTAACTGACCATCAGGTCCCAACAGATGATGAGCCTCAATATTTGGCGTCCAACCCTCATCTTTCTACAAAAAGAGAAAAGCTTGGTGAATCTCTTCGGTTTTACAAGGCAGCTTTTGGAGCTGAAGCTTGATAAATAATGAGGAAACCGAAAGAAAGACGGATAAATAAGTTCCTCTTATTTATGGAGTTGAACTGAAGATCGGTTTAAACATCATTCTTCTCTCCAAGCTCAAGGATGAATCTTCTCTTTCGTAAGCTATGGACTTGATACGCATTCATATTCATTTTTTCTTCTTTTTTTTAAAATTATGAACAACTATGTTCTTCACACTCTCTCAACTTCTTAGTATAACCGATGTTGGATTATTAGATATGGATCTTACGAAGATTCGGACACATGATCTTGGTCACTGAGGAAGGGAAAATTCTAGACTCTTTACCACAAGACTTCCAGAATCCTCATAACAGAAAATCAAGAATATTATATATATGTCCTTTATAGTACACCTATCATAATCATGACGAGAAAACCTGATATTTTTTCATTAGATGTTAAATGTGGGTACCCACCCTTCTCAATTGTTATTTTATGATAAGCTAATCATAACAAAAGTATACGATGCATCATCTTATAAATAGACACATTGACTGGTTGAGGTTTACGAGCTAATATGATGAATACATTCTTCCTTGCAATTAAGTTTTAATCAGATGAACCCTTTGTTGGCCCAGTATGTGGATTATTCATTAAAATAGCTATACCGTTAAGGAGCATGATAAGAGTTTCAATGCATATTCTTCAGCAAAGTCCAAAGTGGACCTTATTTACTAATAAGGTTTTTGCTGGAGCTTGGAATGTGGTGTGTGGTGTGAACTAATAGATGAAATAGTTGTAGTTATATGAATATAAATAATAATCACATATTTTACTAAATTGTTCTTTTCCCTTTCAGGGGAAGTTTTTTCTCTCTGCTGACGAATGATGTTGAGTTTACTGTTGAGAAGGCCTGAAAGACAAATGCTGCTGTGTCGGGAAAATGTTTCCACGTGCATATCAAATGTCAGGTCTAGTGTACCTTGGTCAAAGTGAATGATCCATACAGTGATGTATGGATTATCAATAACAAACTATGCCCTTCTTCCCTCTATTATTTTTTTGTTGACATAGTCGCTGACACGATCTATTTAGTGACATGTACATAATGGGCATACTTGTTAGAATTTCATAATCCCAATCTAAGAAATGCCTAGGTGTGCAATTGGCTTCACGTTTATAACCAGTTTCCTAAATACCAACCAAATGGCCTCACTCTGTGTTTCAGTTTGACAACTACATTATAAGATGTAGTTTCATCCTGTTCAAATTTATAACACATTATAAGATATATTTGAAAAATTCCCTAAATTATTGTTAATACATTATTGAAGAATATCTACGCAAAAATAATTATTAATAAATCACGAATACAGATTACGGACATACAAAAGCAATGAAATAAAAAAATAACCTTAATCAGGGCTCGATACATCAGTCGATGCTGCTGCAAAAAGTTAAGTTTGGAGATGTCTTCCAATAATCCTAATAAACTTAATTTTGATACATTAGTGTCTATTGATGCATTAAGAAGACGTAGATGTAATATCCGGGATATATCGTGTAATTATTTTTGATATTATTATGTGTGCCCAGTATCTATTCTGTGAATTAATTGTTAAGTATTATCTATACTTGAATATTCAAAAATAATATTAATTGAGTATTTTAATTTTTATATGTTCAAAATAAAATATAGATAATTTTCATATCTTCCTAATTATTTTTATGTTGATTTATGGATTTATAAGAATCATATGAAATTTCTAAAATCTTTTTCTGGGTAATTAAAATCTATTTTATAAAAACGGGAACCAACCGACGTCAACCGTTGTTACGTTTTTGGAACCCGAAACTCTTCCGAGAACTCCTTCCTAACCTAATTGTAATATTCCGAGCATTTTTCATGTTCCGACTTTTTCGATCCGGCTTACGGTTTGTCCTGCGCGGGTCCCGGCGCAACATTTTCGATATAATATTCGTTTTGGTAAATCAATAAAACCCGTATTTTCGATAAACGGGAGCTTTTTATTAAACTATCCCAATTATCACTTCGTAATACGTGTAACCAGGCGCTGAGACCAAGACCGCAGTACAAATTATACTAATTTGGATAATTATCCCGAAAACCGATACTGTTTTGATCAGTTTTTACAGATAAACGTACTGTTTTATATCCGGAATGATCCAACGGGATACAAATTTTCCGTAATTATAAATAGCCTTTTACCGTATTTTATTTCGTATCAAAATCATTTACAGATAGTTAATTATATAATTTTCAGAGAAAAACCCTAATTACATAAACTGTTCTAAGAATCAAACAGCAAAACGAAGGCGTTACCGATCTCTGTTTTTAAAGCTTGAGTAACCAAAATGAAGGATTTGAGGTGTTCTATCAGATTCTGAGCTTTATTTCACTGCAGAAATCAAGGGAGAGGCAAGGCGTAGGAAAGGGAAACAGGTAGTTGAGGAGTAAGACGATTGTGATTGAAAGCAAGTGCAGGATAGTAAGCTAATATCAGGCAAGTGTTCTGAACTTTCTTGAGATATTGTAATTCTTGATAGTCTTGTTGACATTACAAGTGCTTTGAAGCACGGAAACCTAAATCCTGATTTCAGTTATTGTTCTTGAGCTATGAACCATATTCTTTCTAAGCCATTGATTATTGTATACCCAAACACGAACCACAAATCTACGATACTACTCCACAAATACATACAAACTAAATACCATACACTGAACTGAATTATTATATACTCAATCCATGATATCTTATGCTTTGAAAGACCAAATCCTTGAAACCCTGAAACGTTGTTTCCTTTGTTATCCAATTCTTTCATTACCCAACATTCAAGCTTTGAAAGTACCTTGTTGATCCTTACAAGGATTGAAACCCTTTCATTGTTAAACATTTATTGTTGTTAATGATTTTGGTTATTGTTTATATTTGCATATTCTGTTATTATGCTAGAATTGGATTGTTTTTATAAAATTGTGGACCAGATTCGTGGTCAGACCATATAATGGTCAAGTTAGGCCAATGTGTGCCTTGAATCCAGTAGTTAGAGCAATGTTGTGTGCCTTGCTCGGGGTTAGTGCGTGACTGATCAGCAGCCTAACCTTGGTTTTTAAATTAAAAGTATAATATCCAATTCTAAATCATAATCCATTGTTCACTTGATATCATAACCATATTCACCTGATGATCATTATTCTCAGTTTTGTCATTGTGACTTGATGAGCTAGTTAGCTCATTTGTGCGATGTTGTTTATATTCTTTCCAGTTAAAAAGGAACCAGTTGGTAAAGAGGATCCCCAGTCCAGCGCGAGAGCTAGGGGTTCAGGTTGAGAAAGCTGAGCTAGTAGGCTTCTTTTGGAATAATTTAAGTTTGTAAAAGTTTGTAATAATGTTTAATACTCAGTTTGAATTTGAAATAGTTGGGATTTGAAAGGTTTGTAATATATTAGTGTGTTTGGCTTGTGTGCATACTTTAACCTGTTGCGGTCCGTGGTGGTTGGTAAGCAGGGTCATTGCATATATTATTAGTATCTTTATTATTGTTATAAGCAGGTTATAATTAAGGTGTGTGTGGACCCCAAACTTCTGACCTGGGTTTGGAGGGCGCCACAGTAGACCTACAACGATCATGAGAAGATATAAACGGGAGTGTCTCCGGTTAAATACAAAGATTAAAAAGGAGAAGAAACGACTACTAGGGGTCATCAATAAGTTATGTCCTATTCCACTTAATCCTGACCAGAACTGCTTTTCCTTTTTAGCAACTCATAATTATTTGATTTTGATTTTAATCTATCTTGTTCCTTAACATCCATGTTTGGTTAGGGCTTATGATTTTCTTAAACATCCTGAGTTGTACTTTACAAACATGTCAATACCGGCACAATCCAACTCAAATCATAAGAATTATAGTTATTTATATAATATGGAAAATTGCTTCCTTTATTAGTTCTCTAATTACAGTGCGACATCATGTTAGATACATTTGAGATGTCATGTCTAATATGATTTGTGTTTAATTTTTCAGAACTTAACAACATGATAAATCAGGACTTACTGAAATCAAGACTTATTGGAATTCAAAACTTAATATCAGAACTTAAGGTCATATCAGAACTTAAGTGCGGGAAGACTTTCATATAAGGAAGGAAGTCGATTTATAGTAGAAGATCGAGACTAAAACAAATGAAGATATGCATGGAAAGAGTTAGAAGACTGGAAGACTTGTAGAAGATATCTGATTGATATATTTTAGGAGACAGGATTATATTCCATATCAATTAGAAGTTATCTTGTAACTGTATACTATATAAACACAGACTTAGGGTTTACACTATATGTGTTATCATTATCGAGAAGATTATACATTGTAACCTAGAAGCTCTTAGTGATATTTGTTCATCACTGAGAGAGAACAGTTCCATTGTAACAGAGTTTATTATATTGAATATATCTGTTTAATGTTACTTGTGTTCAAAATCGATTTGATTGTAATAACACTGTATTCAACCCCCTTCTACAGTATTGTGTGATCTAAAAATTGGTATCAGAGCTTTTCTGTTAACACACATACAGTAAACATCCAAACAATCATGTCTGAAGAAGTACAAACTCCAACCAAGCCCACCAAAACTGAAGAAACTCAAAAGACTCAAACCCACAGTCGATATGAGACTATTAGGGTTCCCATACTGAGACCTTCTGAGTATCCCATATGGAAAGTGAAGATGGCTATGTTTCTGGAAGCTACAAATCCTGGATGCCTTGACAGAATTAATGAAGGGCCACATAAGCCTACCAAGCTCTCTGTTGTAGTTGCTGATCAACCAGCAAAGACCATACCAAAGGAAAAAGGTGAGTACACAGCTGAAGACATCTCATATATTTCCAAGGATGTAAAGATAAGGCATTTGCTGCATAGTGCCATTGATAATGTCATGTCAAACAGGGTAATTCATCGCAAGACTGTAAAGGAGATATGGGAAGCTTTGGAGACAAGATGTCAGGGAACTGATTCAATCAAGAAGAACAGGAGGACTATACTCACTCAAGAGTATGAGCACTTTGAATCAAAGCTGATGAGTCATTAATTGACTTATGTGACAGGTTTGTCAAACTCTTGAATGATCTGTCACTGGTGGACAAGGAATATGATCTTGAATATTCAAATCTAAAATTCCTTTTAGCCCTTCCTGAAAATTGGGATTTGAAGTCTACTACCATAAGAGACAACTATGACCTTACTGAAACTACTCTTGATGAAATTTATGGTATGCTCAAGACTTATGAACTTGAGATGGATCAAAGAAGCAAGAGGCATGAAAGAAAGTCAAGGACAGTTGCTCTTATGGCTGAGGAGGAATCTCCTAAAGTTGTTGCCTCAAAGAGGGGCAAAGGAAAGGCTCTCATCATAAAGTCTGATTCAGAGTCATCATATCCTGATGATGACGATTCAGAAACTGAAAGTTTACCTGAGATAGATGCTGATGAAGAGATGATGAAATTGTGTGCTCTTATGGTAAAGGGTATCACAAAGATAGCCTATAGGAAATTCAGAAAAGGAAAGAAGTTTTCCAGGAAAGGTGTAAGTTCTGATAAGAAAGGGTTCAGAAAGTCTGAAGGCAAAGGTGCAAAGTCTGACAGAGGTGACAACTCAAATGTCAAATGCTACAATTGTGGTGAAAGAGGCCACATATCTCATGACTGCAAGAAAGGAAAAAGTGACAAAGGCAAGGCACTTGTCACAAAGAAGAAAAGCTGGACAGACACTTCAGATTCTGAAAGTGAGGTGAACTATGCCTTGATGGCAAATGCTGATAGCAGCCCTGAAACTTCTGAATTTAAGGTACCTCAAATAACTTATGCTTTTCATACTGATGATATTACTGAGTTGAGATTATATCTTAAAACCATGTTTATTAGTTATAGAGATCAGACTTTAAAATGTGAAAGATTAACATCTGGAAATTCTTCTTATAAAAAGAGAAATGATTATTTATAAAAGGAGTTAGTTATTCTTCATCAAACTAAGAAAGAAAAAGATGATGCTTTATATGTTAGAGATGAAGTGTTAAAATTGAATAAATCTCTAAAAGCTGAATTAGAAAAGGAAAGAGAGATAATCATAACTTGGACTAACTCTGGCAGATCAACTCAGAATTTATTAAGTACTGGAAAGTGGAAAGAGGGCTTAGGTTATGGAGATGATAAAAGTGAAAAAGGAACTGAACAAATTGAGCCAATTGTTGTTAAACAGACTATTAAGCCAAAGGTAAATCCTGTTAAGTTTGTAGCAAAAACTATAAAGTCTGATTCTGAAAAGATGAAAGAGTCTGTGACAGAAGTTAAGGAAAAGTCAACTTCTGAAAAATTAAAACAGGATAAACCGGCTGAAGTCAACATAGGCTTAATGACAAAGAAGCAGCTTAAGCATAAGCTGAAAGAGATTAGGAATGTCAACAAGGTAAAGGAATCTAGGAAAAATAGGAATGGAAAGGAAGATGTGAATAAAAGAAATAACTATATGCATGTTCCTAATGCTCCTAGATAGAAATGTTATAACTGTGGAAACTCTAACTATCTTGCTTCTTTTTGCAGGAAGAATAAAGATATAAAATCTTTACGTCCTAGATCAGGAGTTAAGAGTCAGTCTATCAGGTTTAAGCCACAAAATCCTTATTTTCATTGTGGTAGTTTATGGCATTCCATTTATACTTGTAAGGAATATCATAGTCTGTACTATGATTATTATCAAATAAGACCTTCTTTGAAGAAAGTTACTTTAATTCCTTCTAGTGTAAAGTCTGATGCAAAGTCTGATATAAGTGCATGTTAGCATAAACTCTGAAATTAAATCTGCTGCAAATGCTAACAAACTTAAAAAGGCCAAAGGATCCAAGCAAGTCTGGGTCCTTACAACTAATCAATAATGGTCTTTGTGATTGCAGCGCAACATGAAAGATATCCTAGTGCTGGACAGTGGATGTTCAGGACATATGACTGGAAATAAAGCCCTGCTATCAGACTTTGTGGAGAAAGTTGCCCCTGGAGTTTCTTATGGAGATGGCAACATGGGAAAAACTCTGGGATATGGCTATATCAATCTTGGGAATGTCATCATTGAAACAGTAGCTCTTGTCTCAGGACTTAAACACAATCTGCTAAGTGTGAGTCAAATCTGTGACAGAGGTTATCATGTGGATTTCTTTGAAGAACACTGTGAAGTTGTAAGTAATTCTACAGGAAAAGTGGTTCTGAAAGGTTACAAGCATGGTAACATTTATGAAGCCAGACTTTCAGCAAGTTCTGATGGTTCTGCAATCTGTCTGTTGAGTAGAGCATCAATTGAAGAAAGCTGGAATTTGCACAAAAGACTCTCTCATTTAAATTTCAACACCATAAATGAGCTAGTAAAGAAAGATATTGTGAGAGCACTTCCAAAATCAGTATTTGCTCCTGATGGCCTTTGTAATTCATGTCAAAAGGCAAACCAAAGAAAATCTTCTTTCAAGAGCAAAACTGAATCCTCAATTCTTCAGCCTTATCACCTACTGCATGTTGATCTATTTTATCCAGTCAATGTCATGTCAATTGCAAAGAAGAAATATGCTATGGTTATAGTGGATGAGTTCACAAGATACACTTTGGTGTATTTCTTGCACAAGAAGAATGAAACTGCATCTACTCTAACGGATCATGTCAGACAGCTGGATAAGTTGGTCAAAGATTCTGTTAAAATCATAAGAAGTGATAATGGCACTGAGGTCAAGAATTCAATTATGGAAGAGTTCTGCAAAGAGCATGGAATCAAACATGAATTTTCTGCACCTGGAACTCCACAAGAAAATGGAGTTGTAGAAAGAAAGAACAGGACTCTCATTGAAGCTGCACGAATTATGCTTGATGAAGCAAAGCTACCAACCTACTTTTGGGTTGAAGCTGTGCAGACTGCTTGTTTTACACAGAATGCTATACTCATAAACAAGCATGGAAAAACACCATATGAGATGGTGAAGAAAAAGAAGCCAAATCTGAAATACTTTCATGTATTTGGATGTAAGTGTTTTATTCTTAAAACTCATCCTGAACAGCTGCCAAAATTTGATCTAAAAGCTGATGAAGGATTTTTTGTTGGATATCCACTTTCCAAAAAAGCCTTCAGAGTCTACAATTTAAGAACAAGGGTTGTCATGGAATCTATCAATGTATCTTTTGATGATAAGAAGATTACCGGACTTGAAGATTTCAATGATCATGATCAACTGAGATTTGAAAATGAAGAGTTAAATTCTGATTCTGTAAATTCTAATGACTTAAACTCTGATCCTCTAAGTTCTGACGGGTTAAGTTCTGATGTCATGAAAACTGTGGTAACAACTCCAAGGGAAAATGCACCTGTCCAGGGGGAGCAAGCTGAAGATACTACCACAACTCAAGACTCTCAAGAAGCATCACCACCTGTCACTGGCTCTTCAAGTTCTGATTCATCAAGTTCTGATGAGCCAAATTTTGATAATCTAAAAACTTTGATTCTTCAAATCCTGAAGGATCTAACTCAAATTCTGAAGTCTTAGAGAGCATAACTACAGGGGGAGCATCAGAAAATGCTGATGGAGATAGCATGGATCATGGGGGAGGATCCAGTTCTAGAAATCAACTTCCATCTACAAGGAAGTGGACCAAATCACATACACATGACTTAATAATTAGAGATCCTGAAGCAATGCAGGAAGAGTTAAATGAATTTGAAAGAAATAAAGTCTGTACCCTAGTGCCAAGACCAAAGAACAGAATAGTTGTTGGCACAAAGTAGGTGTTCAGAAACAAAACTGACAGTGATGGCATAATTACAAGGAATAAAGCAAGGCTGGTTTCTAAAGGCTACTCTCAACAGGAGGGTATTGATTATGATGAAACATTTGCACCAGTTACTAGATTGGAAGCCATAAGAATCTTTTTGGCTTATGCTGCTCACAAAAAGTTTAAAGTCTTTCAAATGGATGTAAAAATTGCTTTTCTAAATGGAGAATTAGAAGAAGAGGTGTATGTTGAACAACCTCCAGGCTTTGTAGATTCAAAATTTCCAAATCATGTCTACGTGCTTGATAAAGCACTTTATGGCCTTAAGCAAGCTCCAAGAGCATGTTATGAGACTTTAGCTCAATTCCTTCTGGAAAGTAGATTTCACAGAGGTACAATTGATAAAACACTGTTCTACCTCAACCATGGAAATGACTTACTTTCGGTACAGATATATGTTGATGATATCATATTTGGTTCTACAAATACCAAACTCTGTGAAAGGTTTGCAAAGCTAATGCAGTCAAGATATCAAATGAGTATGATGGGAGAACTTAGTTATTTTCTGGGACTACAAGTCAAGCAAAATGAAGAAGGTACTTTTATCTGTCAATCCAAGTACACCAGAAATTTACTCAAGAAATTTGGAATGCAAGACAGTTCAACTACATCCACTCCCATGGCCACTGCAACCAAGTTAGATAAAGATACTGGTTCATCAGTAGATATTACTAACTACAGAGGTATGATTGGCTTTTTACTTTATTTAACTGCTAGTAAACCTAATATCATGTATGCTACCTATTTTTATGCAAGATTTCAGGCTGATCCAAGAGAACCTCATCTAATAGCTATGAAAAGAATTTTCAAGTACCTCAAGGGTACAGCTGATCTAGGATTGTGGTATCCTAGAGAATCAGATTTTAAGCTAATAGGCTACTCAGATGCATATTTTGCAAGATGCAAAATAGATAGGAAAAGCACAAGTGGAAGCTGCCAATTTCTTTGAGGCAGATTATTTTCTTGGTTTAGCAAGAAATAGAAATCAATTTCCACATCAACTATAGAAGCAGAATATATTGTTGTAGGAAGTTGTTGTGCACAGATTCTTTGGATGAAGAATCAGTTACTGGATTATGGGTCAGAATTTTCTAAAATACCTATTTACTGTGATAATCAAAGTGTTATTGCTATGACAGGTAATCCAGTTCAACACTCAATGATAAAGCACATCAGCATTAGGTACCATTTCATAAGGGAACATATGATGGAAGGTACAGTGAAATTGCATTTTGATCCAACAGATCAACAACTAGCAGATATCTTCACAAAACCACTATGTGAAGCTACTTTTACAAGACTGGTAAATGAACTTGGAATGGTTTCAGGTTCTTTTTCTAAATCTGCTTAGTTTTTGTTCTCATGCATCAGACTTTATGATTAGTGTTTACAGATTATCTTATCTTCATGTAATCTGTACCTAAATTGAAATACATTAAATACTGATTGTTATCTGATGTGGATCTATATACTCTGATAGTGATTTGAATGTTCTGTGACTATTCAATCCAATGAGGATTACTGTGCTAGATGCTGACCTAGTAGTCTTTAACATACTAGAAATCCCATGTTTGAATTAGTTACTTATGTGGAAACTCATTAACACAAGCAAATTTTGATTTTGAGCTTAGTCAAATTTACTTTATGTATCTTATTACTAAGTCACAAACTAGATTCTTGTTTCTTATCTGTCAAATTCTGATGTCAGTAAATCTTAAGGATGAACCTAAATGCTGATAAGCCTCACTTATCTGAAGAAAAAAAAAGAAAAGAAAATTAAAGTCATGTACTCCTTTGAGATCTAGAGTAAATATGTGGAAGGGAAGACCCAAGTGCATTGCTGGTATTAAGTAATATGCATTAGAAAAGCAAATAAATTTTTCTTGGTGACTTTTCACATTCTCTGATTACTGGAGAAATACTCTGATAATAGCATAAATTTTGATAAGTAGTTGTGACTCACTTGCACTGAGAAGCCACTGTGAAAAAGAATTCTAAAAGATGCATAAAATGAGCACAAATAGTTGAGGTGGACTCATGCACAAATTTATCCTATAGTAGACTTCATTATTAATGATAGATTTTAAGCACTTTTCTTAGTTATGCCTTATTTCTAAGATGTATTGAAGTATATCAGACTTTAATCTTTATCTGATATTTTGCTAAATGCACACACTATCACTCCATATGAATGATGAAAATTATTATGGTGATTAAGTTGTTTTTGACAAACAGTTAAGTGTCATTTACATAAATTCTGAGGACAAGTTCTAATGGAAGTTTTGATGATTAAACTCTGAAGAAACAAGTCAGTCTTTGTATGAAGAATCACAGTAACAAACATTCACTTTTTGAGTACAGAAGTCATGTTCTGATGACTGTTAAAATCTGATAATAGTCAAGTTCTGATATTAAATTCTAATGGAATCTCTGATGCTTACGTGGCATTATTTTTACTTGACTTATTTGTGGTAAATACTGAAATGGTCATATTTAATCAGAATATATTTAGGTGAGATAAAAACAGCCATAATCATTTCGGTTAGTGGTAAACATGTTTGTCTTGAAAAACTGCATGTGCACGTTAATTATTGCTTATTTCTCGTGCCCACTAACTCTGCTTTAACTATTTACTAGCTGACAGGTGTATAAGTGTCAGTTTTACTTCTAATAAAGGACTATTGAGTGGAGAGAGTATATATATGGGAGTTAAAAGATTTTCTAATCTTTTACCTACTTTTCTATTCTTAATCTCTCTTATTCTCTCTCTCTCTAATATGCTCTGAAGCTTTTTTATACATGACTTTTATCAAATACCTTGTGCACAATATATTTTCTCACTTATTTCTTACAGAAATGGCACCAAAAGATATTATTTTCAATGGAGCGAATTTTGTCCTCAACAATTACTTGGCTATTCTTAGCAAGAGTGAAGCCCCATCAGATCTTCATTTCGTTTAGGACTTTCTCGCTAACTCTGAGATAGGTTTTGCACTGACCCAACTAGACACATTCTCAGGAATCCAAGTGCTGGAGTTCTGGAGGTCAGGCGTGTATGATGATGGTGGTGCCAATGGGTCCCCAAGTATTGTCTTTACTACAGGGGAGGATGCCCATGTGGTGACTTTGGCCACAGTTCGATAAGCACTCCATCTGCCAGAAAACTGCACATATTCAACAGTTGAAGAGCCAGTTCTTCAACAACTAATGGTGAATCTGGGCTATGAGAAGACTTTGGCGAAGCTGGGACAGTTGAAGAGACCCTATATAAGGAGGGAATGGAGTTTCTTCTTCGACTGCATCACCAGGACTTTTTTAAATAAGTGTTCAAATTTTGATGCAATCCCAATTCTTAGTCAACAAATCGGGTATGCTCTCATAAATCAAACTCATTTTGATTATGCGAATGCTGTTTTAGGCTTTATTGGGGATAGGATGACAAAAGATAGAAACATTGTATATTTTGCTAGATTTTGTCAGCTTATTTATAGTTCTTGTTGTTGTGATGCACCCCAATTAGCAAGTGAGTTAATTGAACCATTTAAGCTTGCTAAGAGAGCATTTAATGACTTATTATCTACTGATAATAAGAAAACTATTTTTAGACCCCTCCAAATTCCCAAATCTGTCAAACAGTTTTTGGTAAACTCTGACCCATCCACACACACTTCTCTATATCCTGATGTACAACCATCCCAACCTCCATCAGAACCTCCTACCACTACACAACCAACCACTTCTCAACCACAACCACAACCTACCATCAGGACATATTTCAAACCAGTAGTGTTTTAAAGCTATTTTTGACTGTTTTAATTGCTTTTAAATGCCTCATATGATACATTGAGATGTATAATGCTTAGACCAATATGCTACATGATGTAACACGCTTACCTTTACGTTTATTCATCCTTATATATGTGATATATGCTTAGTTTATCATGCGATGATAGATTTAGGTGAACTTAATTAACATAAGGCGTTTGTTAGACAATCTAGTATAGTGAAATTATTTCATGACCTTAATATAAATATTATGAATACGATCATGAGATTCTTGTGTTTATGAAACACGTAATTGAATATGAATTTTCAATATTGAGAGAAAGGATGATTCTGTCAACAACAGATTTCTATCTGTAAGAAAGGGTTATTAAGTGACGCCTCTTGACAATGCTCCACCCGATCTGGGAATCATCTGATTATCGATTATTGATTTCAAATATTTAATTTAAAAGGACGAATCTCTTTATAATATGATTATGATTGTAATGTAATATAATCCCTCTAAAATTAAATAATATCAAGTAGTAATTGTCCAATAACATAACGGGCTTGTGTCGATTATAGCCTTCCAACATGGTAGAAAGTGGTTCTTATTTTTAAATCATTGTCGTTTCGTGCTACAGCCGAGGGCTTTGATTTCGAAATAAGAAATACTTATCTATTACATAGAGATGTGTACATTGAATTAGAATCTAAAGGTCGTTACGTGCTACAGCCGTGGGCCGTTGGAGACTGATTCAATTGTACGTAATGTTGGGATAGACTTGACTTAGAATATTGAGTTTGTCGTGCCATAGTCGTGACTCAATTATTCAAGAGGCTAAAGTTATATTAGGGAATAACATAAGATGTAATTGACAAGAGTTGTCTGCCTATTGAACATCACATGACGTTTCGTGCTACAGCCGAGGTTGTGTGATGGAATGTAGGATCCCTATTCCCACTAGCATTATGAATGCTTAATTTTCACTTAGGGGGTTGAATAAATTAGATAAACTAGTGGGAGACACTTATGAATAAATACCATATTCATATAGTGTTTTGAAATGAAAATGAATATTTGCTAAGTGTTGTTATGTGTTTATCATTTACAGATTTACTATATTCGTCATGTCTTCTGCACTATCACTCCGGAGCATACTAGATGCTCACAAGTTGACTGGTCCTAATTTAGCTAATTATTTTCACTGTAACAAGTTGGGGCACTGGAAGAGGAACTGCAAGGTTTACCTTGCAGAATTGAAGAAGAAGAAGGGTAGTGAGACTACCGCTTCTGATTCAGGCATGTTCATGATCGAAGTTAATATGTCACTAGGTCAAATTTCTACTGGGGTATTAGATACCGCCTGTGGTTCTCATATTTGCAATTCGTTGCAAGGACTAAAGAGAAGTAGGACTCTTGAAAAAGATGAGGTGATTCTACGTATGGGCAATGGAGCAAGGGTTGCGGCCATATCTGTAGGATCATTTAGTTTACATAAGCCTACGGGAAAGACTATTATTTTGAATAATTGTTATTACGTTCCCTTTATTGTGAGGAATATTATTTCTATTCCTATGTTGGATTTGGATGGTTTTTCATTTATTATTAAGAATAATGAATGTTCTATCCTTAGAGATAATGTTCTTAATGGACGTGGTATTTTAAATAATGGTCTGTATGTGTAATAACCCCAAATTTTGGAATTTTTGAAACCCTTATGAATAGTGATTTTGCAGATTATGCTGAATGAGAAAACTTTTCATGCCACACTATGTAGGGGTTCTTCTATTGTTATTCTGAGATCTTATTAGTACTTTATATGGGATATAAGTGTATGTAAAGGTCGTCAGAATCCAAATCCGAACACTTTGATTTTTCCTGAAAATCCACCAGATACCGAAAGAATTGAGTATAAGGTAACAAGATAAAAAGGATCTAAATTCAAGGATTATAAGAGAGGATCATAAAAGGGATATAATGTATTGAGAAAGGTTAAGGGAACCTAAGTAATAAGATCTCGGGTATGATCCCTCAAATGAGAAACGAGAACGAAAGTTAAGCGAATCGTATAACAGATCCGCGGTCATTAGGCAAACAATTAGGAAGTTAATCAAAGAGGTTAGGGATGATGAGGTCATCCAACCAATAAGAAGAGGGCAAGTAAGGGATGATGACATCATAAGCATGACATAAGCATGACATAAGGGGAAGGAGATGTGGTTGATTTAAAACCACACAAAGTTCAAGGTTAGAAAGGTAATTAACCAAAAACAAAACAAAAACAACCAAGCTAAGCTAAACAAATCAAAAACACAAAATCATTTCATTTCTCCCACATTGCTCTCGGCTTTTTCTCATTTCAAGGAGAAGAATTTTCAAAATTCAAGTTCCAAGCTTCCTAAATTGGTAAGATAATTATCTAGTACTCCTTATGCATAGTTATGGCTATTCTATGAGTTTAAGCCTCCAAATCATTCATAATCTTCTCCAAGAAATCAATGAAGAAGACAATGAATAGTGATTTCAAGGTTTTTAACTTGATTTTTCTTGTTTTTCCTTTAAGATCCAAGCATCCCTAAGTCATCTCAAGGCTTCTTAAGGCTTCCTAGCTACTCCAATCACTTCAAGGAAGGTATAACATCTCCAAATCCTAGCTTTACTTTGTATATTAGGATGATTTTGATAGTTATGGTAAAAGAGTAGCTTGATGCTTGTTGGTTTAGAGTTTGGGTTGGAATGGTAGTGAATTGAATGTTGAAATCTTATGGTTTGGTTAAAGGACTTAAGTATAGTTTAAATTCAAGTTTAAGAATAAGTATAAATTGTTAATATTGAGTTGATTGGGGCTGTTATGATGTAGTGTGGATGGATGTTGGTTGTATGAATGAATTAGGATTGATTGGTGGTTGAGTTGAAATGGTATAAAATTGGGAAATCACGTAAACATAGCCATCGTAATGTCCGATTTACTTTAGACTGCTTTTGTTCATAACATTAGGACCCGAGAACTCCCTGCTAGGTTTTGACCATTGCCATTTTTAGATAGTTCATGTTACGAGCTTCGTTTTGATATGTAGTTCGTTTGATTCTGATGTACGATTTAGGAGAAACGACCGTTTTAAGTAACGGTGTTTCGCGACCGAACCGTTACCACTCGCCTTACTTTGAAATATAGGTTAAAGACCTTAAAGGAATAAATGGGAGTATGAATCATTTATGTAAAGTGTATTAGGCAGTTGGTAAGACACTCGCGAAAGAATCGCCTTAAAACCCTTAATGGTTAATTTATTAAAAATGGTGGAGCCGAGGATACTCGAGCGACTTAAGTAAATCGTTAAGCGCGAAAGCGAACGTTAGGACTCTAAATGGTTAAAGTCTAGTTTCTTAAGCGACCGGGGTTTAATTCCGACTTATGTTGTTGTTCATAGGTTATCGGACCCACTCTAAACTTAAGCCTATCTGGGAGCACTCATGCAAGTTTTCTACCCGTATAAACTGTTGTTGTGATGTATATGTGTATATACATGATCTTGTGATAAATGCATATTTGTTATTAGCAAATTCTTGTGATATATTGGAGCATGTGATATGGTATATATGCATGCCTGTTTCGTATTCTTGATTTATATATCTGTTGGTTCAAATGGTTATTAGTTGCATAATACCTATGCTAGAGATAAGCAGTAGTGGCGTATACCCTTAGTATAGGGGACCCAAAGGTGAACATATTTCTAAACCGGGAGTCGATGTTCCCGAGTATATTATATATATATATATTTATATATATATGGATATAGTTTTCAAAACTATTGATCGAATAAGGTTTATTCGATAACTTTATTTTATTTAATGAATATTATTTGAATATTCATTCGAGAACTTATGACTCTGTTTATTCTATTTAATGATTATTATTTGAATATTCATTTGAGGATGTATGACTCCGTTTATTTTATTTAATGAATATTATTTATAATATTCATTCGAGGTATTATGACTCCGCTTATTATTTAATAATATTCTTTATTTTATTAAAGAATAATGTTTCGATAATTAAACTTATTTTCGATTATTCAAATAAAGATAGTACTTTCATATAAGTATATCTTTGGTTATTTAATATCCATTTCAAGTATGAGTTTTAAAACTTCTACTTCGAATATTTTTATAAGGATTATCCTTATGAGAATATTATTTAAATAATAATATTCAGATATTTCTAATATATCGGGACTGATTTATTTTAATAAATCAGTAGTAATCCAAACATTCTTAAAAATGTTTTCGAGTCTTCAAAATGATTTTTAAAGTTAGAGTGGACCCCAAAACTCATTTTTATATTTAAGATCTTCCTTTCAAAGGGGATTTAAATACTCGCTCAAAACCTGGGGGATCCGGCTCTGTGGTGTATTTTACATTCGCAACGTGGTTGCTGTTTTGAGAAAACAATTTAATTACTTGCCCAACGTTCGGGAAGTAAGTCCATCTAATTGAGTCGGCATAAGCGACAGGCCAGGGTACGGTCTATCAAAGTGTAAGTGGCTGGGTGGCAGTCCATCAACGCGTAAGAGGCCGGGTGGCGGTCCAGCACAAGGTCCTTATGTGGCCAGGGTGATGACCGGTGGGGGATTCATCCATCTACTAGTAGAAAAAGGTTACTTATTGGTATCTTTGCCTGATCAGCAAGATATCAGGTATATGCCAAAATTTCTTTTCTTTCCAAATTCATTGGATATTGCAACTCTATTCATACTTTACATGACAGAGGTTTTCAGGAAATGTATCAGAGATATATATAGGTGTATATATATATCGGGACTTAATGAAGTATCTCGTAACTTCATTTCATTCAATATTATTTCAAAGATTGAATCTATTCAAGTATTATCTTGTAGTCTCATCTATGTGATGAACTTTTGAAACTAATTATAACTTGAACGGTGGTAGTTCAAGTAGTATTTGGAAAAGATATAAGTATATTGGAGTATCTTGTAACTTCATCTTTTAAACTTATATCTATTAAATGATTATCTTATGTATGTCAAAGATTTTCAGAAAAACGTTGAGACAAGGTTAGATATATGAGATTACCTTGCAACGATAGTTTTATATAGTTATAAACTGGAACTCTGTGTATATTATGCATGGAAGAGGACTTCCAAGATTTTGAAAAGTATATATGTATATATACTGAATATTTTGCGACTTCATCGCATTAAGATATCAAACTTGGTTCATTTCTTTTGACCAAGACTTTCATGAGTACTATGAGAAGGCTCATATATTGTTAATCATTATATATATTATTTTGGTGGGCTTGCTGCTCACCCTTGCTTTCTTCTTTCATCACTCAACAACAGATAGAAAAGATGAACATGACCAAGCTCCCAATTCGCGAGCGGATAGGAAACGTTCCGCAGTTTCGTATAGACATTGATGTCGCTGTAGCTGAGGTAGGAACTACCAATAGGCTAGGCTTCAACTTTTGATGTACCAGATTTATGTATATTTATGAATTGTAATAATGGCAAAGAAATGTAAATTATTCAGAAACCCTTTTAAGGTGTATTGGCAGATAATTGTGGAATAAAATGACTTGTGATTATTTTTGGATATTCATCTCTGAGACTATAACTTGTGGTGTGTATGTTTATTGTGGGGTCACAGTACAGAGTAGTTGATTATTTATTAAGATTGGGTGTTATTAAGGGAAATAGAACTCGTGACAACCCGGATCCCCGACCCCAGATTTGGGGGTGTTACAGAAATGGTATCAGAGCTAAGCGTTATAAACCTCAGAGATGATATGACGTTAAAATAATAAGTTCACTAAGATAATAAGAACTCTTTCCAAGTTCATAGTCGGGCTACCTAACGTAGTACTGACAGTTAAAACCCTTATGGGAACCCTTATAAATATTGTGATAGAAGCGTAGTCGTTATCGTAGATGGTAGCGGGACTCTGAACCCTGAGGTTGAGGAGCAACAGCGCGATGATGTTTTATTACTAATTGGAGATCGGATTGTGGATCCGATAGAGCATCCTAACGCAGGACCGGATGATGTTCATATTGAGGATGTAGTAGTTGAGGATGTTGTCCTAGATGGGATTGTTGCTGAGGAGGATCTCGTGGAGGATCCTAACAAGAATGAATAAAGTACCATTGAGGAATTGATGACCATGGTTAGGGAAACTACCAGAGGTAGGATTGGCCGGTCACTACCGGAGGTTAGTTCAAGTTTGTAAAGATAGTAGCCCCTTTAACGCGGCTTACTCGTAAGACTGAGAAGTTTGAATGGACAGAGAAATACGAGAAAAGCTTTTAACAACTGAAGCAAAGGTTGGTGACGGCCCCTATGTTGGCATTGTCGGATGGAAAAAGGAGATTTTGTGATTTGTATTGACGCTTCGCATAAGGAATTAGGGTGCTCTTATACAGCACAATAAGGTACTCCCGTACGCGTCAAGAAAATTAAGGGAATATAAAATTTGATATCCCCACCCATGAGCTTGGGCTCGTGGCAATAGTTTTTCCCTAAAGATTGGAGGCACTACTTGTATGGAGAGAAGTGCGAGATTTACCTAAGCCATAAGTGCTCTAGTACATTTTCACGCAGAAAGAGCTCAACATGCGATAAATGAGGTGGTTAGAGCTAATCAAGAATTATGACTGGGAGATTCTTTATCATTCAGGGAAAGCCAATGTGGTGGCTGATGCCCTTAGTAAAAAGGAGAGACTCAAGATAATAATGTCTTTGGGAGAGTTTATAAGAGATTTTGAGAAAATGGAAATAGAAGTGAAGGTAACCGGAGCCGGTACCGAAAAGCTGTTTAAGATTGCAATACAGACCGAATTATTGGAAAAGAACATATTGTGCCAGAAAAAGTGATGAATGAAGGCAGAGAGCCAACAAATAGATATGAGATTAATATCGAGAAAGATGATAAGGGAATAATGAGGTATTCCTATAGAATTTGGGTTCCAAATGTTCAAGAGCTTAAAGATGAGATCTTAGATAAAAGTCATAGTTCAAGGAATAAGATTAAGGGCAAACCCTGAATGTGATAGTCAGGGAGGACGCCATCAAGATAGAAGGAACCCATAACATAATGAAGTGGAAAATGAGGATTTTAACGTATAAGATAACCCCTAGTATGGGAGAAGGATGAAACATTTCATACTAAGGAAACAGAAAGTCGAGAAAATAAAGGAGACCCGAGACGGTACTCCTATATGGTAATTCATGGACCTGTCTAAAAAGGACTTAGACTATTATCCCCAACCACCACCTTGAGGATACAATGCGGTAGGAAATTCTTTCATGACCTTTAAATCGCTAAGCTCTCAGAGTTCCAAGGAACAGGTTGACCCAGTCGGGGCAAGAGCCTGGCTAAAGGAAATAAAGAAATCATTTGAGATTCTAAATGATTGACGAATCACAAAAGACTGTTTTATCACTTATGTTGGATTTTAAACGCAGCGGGGGCATGGAAAAACACTTTTACATATATAAAATCCAAATAAAAGCATATAAATCGTGAATAAAAATTCGAGGGATCGAATCTAACCTTTTAAAATAATTCGGAGACAACGATCAGAGATCCTTAGCAGTTGCTCCTCAAGTGTGAAGCACTCCACCGGTATCCACCAAGAAAACGATGTTAAGGAGGAGGAATGAGGTGGAGAGAATTGGGTTTTCCAAACTTTTTGGGTTTTCGGGTTTGATGTGGGGTTCGAATAAAATAGGGTTTATAATAGTGTATTTATAGGCAAAATTTTCAGCTGAAATTTTCCCATAAATAATATTATTATTATCCCATTTATTATTCTCATTAATAATTAAAACACCTTTTAATTATTAATCCTTTTTCTAAACACTTTAGAAATAATTCTCTCTCTTGATTTAATTTCCAAAAATTAAATCCTTAATTAATAATATTAAGAACTTTTCTTAATTAATTTAGAATCAATTAAATCTCATTTAATCAATTATTAAATTTGCCAATTAATTATTTATTTCACAAATAAATAATTATTAGCCATTATTAATTAATTCCTCCACCATTAAATCATTCTCTTTTTATGGTGTGACCCTGTAGGTTCAATATTAAGCCGGTAGTAGAAATAAATAATAATAAAACTATTTTATCATTATTTATATAAATTCTCTAATTTATTAAATATGATTAATTAATTAATCATATTTATTCTACATCGTGAGTGATGCTTCTCAACATATCGCGACTATCCGGATAATATGAATTCACTGCTTAGAATACCAAGAACCTGTCAGTGAATAGTTATCGTACAATAAACTCCTTCTACCCTACAATGTCCCGATTAAATACAAGGCATGGATCTCGTGTCAAGCCTATCTAATTCAATCACTTTGCTTACCATTTACTATGCGTAGTTCTATGCAAATTAGAAACTCCTTTCTAATTTCATTTACTCTGGCCAGAGATTCCTGAACTAGCATAAGTGGATCAGCCTTGAACATTCGCTTCCTTCACTGGAAGGGGTAGATCCTTTATTGATCATACACTATCTTCGTGTACAAATTCTTATACCCAGAAGAGCCCTAATAATTGTCCCTGGAGACTAAGAACTAAACCAAAGCATAGTTCAGTGTACACAAGATGACTATGATGACCTCAAGTCTAAGGATACTTGTACAACTATCACTAGGTGAACAACTGCTGACACGTGAGTGAACTCCATCAGTTGTTCAGCTGTGCGAGTCATGTTCAGTGAACTTATTCTATAATAAGCACCTACATACTAGATATAGTGTCACCACATAAATGTCTATGAGAACAGACATCCTTCATAATGAAGCAAGCATAGTATGTACCGATCTTTGCGGATTATTAATTACCAGTTAGTAATCCTATGACCAGGAACTATTTAAGTTTAGAGTTATCATCTTTTTAGGTCTCACTATTATGATCTCATCATAATCCATAAAAAGCTTTACTCTAAACTATGGTATATCTTATTTAAACACTTAAATAGATAAAGCCCGTAATAAAAACAAAACAAGTCTTTTATTAATATCAATGAAATCAAAACAGATTATATAAAAGTTATTCCTAAATCCTCATACATATTTGGACTTAGGACATTTTCCTTTCAATCTCGCACTTGTACTAAAGCCAATCACTCTGGTATCTAATACCCATCCTGTCATTATGACGATCAAAGTGACTTTCATAAAGTAGCTTTGTGAGTGGGTGTGCTATGTTGTTATGTGTGTCAACTCTAATTCAATATAATACAAGAAATGTTACCGCGCTCCCACTAACCCTTTTGTAGACGCATGGTTCATCTACGTTTTTGATAAAATCAAACTCTTTGATTGTCTCATCAAAACGAATGTTCCATCTTTCGAGAAGCCTGCTTTAAACCACATATGGTTCGCAGCAGCTTACACACTAGGTTTTCATTTCTTTTGGAAAGAAAACCATCTGGCCATCTGCCAGATTCCATAGTCGTAGTAAGCAGCATTCGCAAGCAAAATCCGAACTAATTTTAACAGGGCTACAGGTAAAAAGTTTCATCAAAGTCAATCCATTGCCTTTGTTTGAATCCTTTTGCCACAAGCCTGGCCTTATAGGTCTGCCTGGCCATCTGCTATAATCTATCTTTTGTATACCGTATACATAGATTCCATTCTGGATTTCATGGCACTATGCCATTTCTCTGAGTCAACACTACTCATAGCCTCATTATAGGTCACAGGGTCGTCATCATCAATGATCGACAACTCATTGTCATTCTCAATGACAAGGCCATATTACCTCTCAGGTTGGCGAGACACTCTCCCTGACCTATGAATGGGCTGTTCCACAATAGGTTGTTCAGTCAGAACAGGTGTTTCCACTTGATCCGTAGTAGTTTGTGCTTCTTGAACTTCATCAAGTCCAATTTTGCTCCCACTGTTTCCTTCAAGGATAAACTCCTTTTCCAAGAAGGTAGCATGTCTGGAGACAAACACCCGATGATCGGTGTAAAAGTAATACCCTATAGTCTCTTTAGGATATCCCACAAAACTACATTTTACGGATCGATATTCCAGCTTATCTGGGTCAACTTTCTTGACATAAGCTGGACATCCCCAAATCTTAACGTGTTTAAGACTCGGTTTCCTTTCTTTCCATATCTCATACGGAGTTTGAGGAACAGATTTGGAAAGCACCTTATTCAGTAAATATGCTGAGGTTTCCAATGCATAACCCCATAGGAATACTGGAAGATTTGCATAGCTCATCATGGACCGAACTATGTCTAACAAAGTTCGATTTCTCCTTTCAGATACCAATCTGGAGGAGTCCACTGGGAGACTATACCATTTACTTTGAGATAATCTAGAAACACTCCATTAAAGTATTCACCACCTCGATCTGATCGAAGAGTTATAATACTATATTTGGTTGTTTCTCCACTTTATACTTATATTCTTTGAACTTTTCAAAGGCCTCAGACTTGTGTTTCATCAAACACATATCCGAATCCAGATCTATCATCCATGAAAGTAATGAAGTATGAAAATCCACCCATGGCTTGCGTAGACATTGGTCCACATACATCTGTGTGTACCATTCCTAGCAAATTTGCAGCCCTCTGTCCATGTCCACTAAATGGAGACTGCAGTGCCACTATGAAGTGAGATTTTCATCATCCCTTTTCTTTTATTAGTTTGTTCAATCTGAAGTAAATTATATCACATATATACAGACCATTATTTAAAGTACCACGTCCATAAAGAATATTATCTCTAAGAATAGAACATTCATTATTCTCAATAATAAATGAAAATCCAGCCAAGTCTAACATGGGAATAATATTCCTCACAATCGAGGGAACAAAATAACAATTATTTCAAACAATAGTCTTGCCCGTAGGTATATGTAAATGAAATGATTCTACATCTTCAGCAGCAACTCTTGCTCCATTTCCCATCAGTAGAACCACCTCCTCTTCCTCAAGAGTCCTACTTCTCCTTGGTCCCTGCAACAATTGCAGATATGAGAACCACATGCGGTATCGAATACCCAAGTAGAAATTTGATTTAATGACATATTCACTTCTATCATGAACATACCTGAATCAGAAGCGGTAGTCTCACTACCCTTCTTCTTCTTCAATTCTGCAAGGTAAACCTTGCAGTTACTCTTCCAGTGCCCCACCTTGTTACAGTGAAAGCAAACAATTTTGCTCTCGGGGTCTTCAGCTTTTGGTGGAACCGGCGTTTTCTCACCTACTTTCTTCTTCTTGGAAGAGTTCCTCTTCCTTTTCTTAGGATTGGAACCTTCACCAATTAGAAGAACAGAACTCTTCTTAGGGGAAAAATTCGATTCTGTAGTCTTCAACATGTTGTGGAGTTCAGGCAGGCTGACATCCAACTTATTCATGTGAAAGTTCACAACAAACTGCGAGAACAAACTCGGAAGCGATTGCAAGACCAAGTCTTGGCTCAGCTCCCCATCCATGGCAAAACCAAGTTGTCCAAGACGTTCAATCAAATTGATCATCTTAAGTACATGGTCATTCACAGATGATCCCTCAGACATCCTACAACCGAACAACTCCTTCGACATCTCATATCGAGCTGTCATCCCCGCCACATCATACAACTCTTGTAGATGCATGAGGATAGTGTGAGCATCCATATGCTCATGTTGCTTCTGTAGCTCAATGTTCATGGAAGCTAGCATGATGCATTGAGCAACATTTGCATCATCTATCCACTTACGATACACAACATGTTCATCATTATGTGCATCACTAGCAGGTTCAGTAGGCTTAGGTGAGTCAATCACGTATTCCAGCTTCTCAATCCTGAGAACAATTCTCAAGTTTCGAAGCCAGTCAGCATAATTAGGACCAGTCAATTTGTGAGCATCTAGTATGCTCCTGAGTGATAGTGCAGAAGACATAACGTACAAAATAAATCTGTAAATGATAAACACATAACAACACTTAGCAAATATTCGATTTCATTTCAAAACACTATATGAATCGGGTCTTTATTCATAAGTGGCTCCCACTAGTTTTCCTAATTTATTCAACCCCCTACATGAAAAATTAAGCATTCATAATGGTAGTGGGAATAGGGATCCTACATTCCATTACACAACCCCGGCTGTGGCACGAAATGCCATGTAATGTTCAATAGGCAGACAACTCTTGTCAATTACATCTTATGTTATTCCCTAATCAAACTTTAGCCTCTTGAATAATTGAGTCACGGTTGTGGCACGACAAACTCAATATTCTAAGTCAAGTCTAACCCAACATTCCGTACAATTGAATCAGTCCCCAAAGGCCCACGGCTGTGGCACGTAACGACCTTTAGATTCTTATTCAATGTACACATCTCTATGTAATAGACAAGTATTTCTTATTTCGAAATCAAAGCCCTCGGCTGTGATACGAAACGAGAATGATTCAAAAATAAGAACTACTTTCTACCATGTTGGAAGGCTATGACCGACACAAGCCCGTTGTATCATTGGCCAATTACTACTTGATATTATTTAATTTTAGAGGGATTATATTACGTTACAATCATAATCATATTATAAAGAAATTCTTCCTTTTAAATTAAATATTTCAAATCAATAATCAATAATCAGATGATTCCCAGATCGGGTGGAGCATTGTCAAGAGGCGTCACTTAATAACCCTTTCTTACAGATAGAAATCTGTTGTTGACAGAATCATCCTTTCTCTCATATCGAAAATTCATATTCAATTACGTGTTTCATAAACACAAGAATCTCATGATTGTATTCATAATATTATTATTAAGGTTATGAAACAATTTCACTATACTAGGTTGTCTAACAAACACCTTATGTTTATTTAAGTTCACCTAAATCTATCATCGCATGATAAACTAAGCATATATCACATATATCAACATGAATAAACATCAAGGTAGGCATGTTACATCATCTACCACATTAGTCTAAGCATTATACATCTCTATGTATCACATGAAGCATTTAAAATCAACTTAAACAGTTAAAAATAGCTTTAAAACACTTCATGGAAATATAAACAGTTCAAAACTTTTATATAAACTAAAATTGATCACTCCATTAGATCCGTCTCGGAAAAACAAATCCAACGGTATATTGCACGCCCAAAACGGAGTTACGAAACTCCCAGAAAATCAATTTTAAAATCAACAGAGGGCTGTAACGCATTACAGGAACGCGTTACAAGCCCTGTAACGCATTCCAGTTATGCGTTACACCCCTTTTAAGCCATTAAAGGGTGTAACGCATTCCGTGAATGCGCCACAGGTGTGTAACGCATTCCCGGAATGCGTTACACCCCTATATTTTTTTTTCTTTCTTCAGCCGCCTGACAGATTCCTTCTCGGTTAGCGTGCCTGACATCTGTGCTTCTCTTTCTTTCTCCGTACCACAGCAGACAAGCAGCAGTATGGATAATATATATATATACTAACAATTAATATATATATATATACACTTATTTAATTACGAATTTAATTGTAAAAACTTCAAAAATTCATAATAAAAAATCTATACATCATAAAATTATGAAAAAAATACCCAGACGATCTACAACACTTGTAGAACTCAGATCAACATTCAAAATTATTCTGAGAAACGATTTGTCATCAGACAAAATTAATCCATGATATAACTTGTAAAAATCATAATTAATTCATACAAGCACATAAAATTCTGAATTTTTTTACCACCGATCTATATGCATACAACCTATGCTCTGATACCATTGTTGGATATTAAACGCAGCGGGGGCATGGCAAAACACTTTTACACATATAAAATCCAAATAAAAGCATATAAATCGTGAATAAAAATTCGAGGGATCGAATCTAACCTTTTAAAATAATTCGGAGACAACGATCAGAGATCCTTAGCAGTTGCTCCTCAAGTGTGAAGCACTCCACCGGTATCCACCAAGAAAACGATGTTAAGGAGGAGGAAGGAGGTGGAGAGAATTGGGTTTTCCAAACTTTTTGGGTTTTCGGGTTTGATGTGGGGTTCGAATAAAATAGGGTCTATAATAGTGTATTTATAGGCAAAATTTTCAGCTGAAATTTTCCCATAAATAATATTATTATTATCCCATTTATTATTCTCATTAATAATTAAAACACCTTTTAATTATTAATTCTTTTTCTAAACACTTTAGAAATAATTCTCTCTCTTGATTTAATTTCCAAAAATTAAATCCTTAATTAATAATATTAAGAACTTTTCTTAATTAATTTATAATCAATTAAATCTCATTTAATCAATTATTAAATTTGCCAATTAATTATTTATTTCACAAATAAATAATTATTAGCCATTATTAATTAATTCCTCCACCATTAAATCATTCTCTTTTTATGGTGTGACCCTGTAGGTTCAATATTAAGCCGGTAGTAGAAATAAATAATAATAAAACTATTTTATCATTATTTATATAAATTCTCTAATTTATTAAATATGATTAATTAATTAATCACATTTATTCTACATCGTGAGTGATGCTTCTCAATATATCGCGACTATCCGGATAATATGAATTCACTGCTTAGAATACAAAGAACCTGTCAGTGAATAGTTATCGTACAATAAACTCCTTCTACCCTACAATGTCCCGATTAAATACAAGGCATGGATCTCGTGTCAAGCCTATCTAATTCAATCACTTTGCTTACCATTTACTATGTGTAGTTCTATGCAAATTAGAAACTCCTTTCTAATTTCATTTACTCTGGCCAGAGATTCCTGAACTAGCATAAGTGGATCAGCCTTGAACATTCGCTTCCTTCACTGGAAGGGGTAGATCCTTTATTGATCATACACTATCTTCGTGTACAAATTCCTATACCCAGAAGAGCCCTAATAATTGTCCCTGGAGACTAAGAACTAAACCAAAGCATAGTTCAGTGTATACAAGATGACTATGATGACCTCAAGTCTAAGGATACTTGTACAACTATCACTAGGTGAACAACTGCTGACACGTGAGTGAACTCCATCAGTTGTTCAGCTGTGCGAGTCATGTTCAGTGAACTTATTCTATAATAAGCACCTACATACTAGCTATAGTGTCACCACACAAATGTCTATGAGAACAGACATCCTTCATAATGAAGCAAGCATAGTATGTACCGATCTTTGCGGATTATTAATTACCAGTTAGTAATCATATGACCAGGAACTATTTAAGTTTAGAGTTATCATCTTTTTAGGTCTCACTATTATGATCTCATCATAATCCATAAAAAGCTTTACTCTAAACTATGGTATATCTTATTTAAACACTTAAATAGATAAAGCCCGTAATAAAAACAAAACAATTCTTTTATTAATATCAATGAAATCAAAACAGATTACATAAAAGTTATTCCTAAATCCTCATACATGATTGGACTTAGGACATTTTCCTTTCAACTTACCCTCCTAAGAGAGAGGCCACCCGCTGGTGAAAGGCCAAGGAAGGCACGGAGCAAGAGATTATAATAAACTGATTTAAGTTCAATCAATTATTTCAAGAAAGTACTTCCCAAGGTTATGGAGATAGTGTAAAAGCTTTAGAGCCAGAACAAAGGAAGACGAGTATGATGAATTATGAATCTAAGCTGTAAAAGTTATCAAGATTCGTTCTGAGGACACGAATCCAGAATGACGGGATGTTTAAAATTAATGCTTATGTTATGTTGGTTCATGAAATAATGATAAGAGAAAGGAAAATAAAAAGAAACTGAAGTGGAAAGGAATATAAAGGCAATGGAGTTTGAGGTATGATAAGGGAGTTGGGTATGAGGAAAACCTAAGGACTCGTAGCAATAGAAATAGAAAAGTATGCATTCGTCAGGATGAGGGTGATTCACCATGAGTTAAAATCGATGGTTGAAGGCATAAGAGATACATATATTTTATCCCCTGTAAGTTGGGAGGATTCGAGGAAACCTTGAGATAATTCGAAGGATAAATAATGAGACGCGGATAGACTGAGGAGACAAGGAAGTAAGAAATTAGGAAAATTGGATGATGGAAGTGACCTTCAAGAATGTGAAGTGTAAGACCGGTGGCTCGATACCCAGAAAGGGAGACGCCAGGTATGAAAGATATCCCAATATTGAGGTGACTGTTGAGATAAACAACAAAAGTAAATAAGGAATTATTAAGAAGAGGTTCACGTTGAACACGACCAATATCTTCCAGAACATCCTTGTTATCATTACCAAATTAGGCAAGAAAAGCGGATAACCGTTGTTATCTTTTGGAGGCCATATTGATTGACCTCATTTTGAATACATATGTTATTGTGAAATTAGGCATATACTATCAAGGTGGGAATGATTGAATAAGACACCCTTATCAGGGATATATGACTTGATTTATCCATGGAAGGATGCATGTGCCTTTTTAAAGGTGGAATTAATGATAGAACATCGGTAACTTAAAACGAATCCTAGGGGAATGCATAAAGGTTGGCATTTCACCCTTAATAGGGATAGTATGAGTTTTGACAGTATGAATTGGAAAGGATTAAGGTAATAACAACCTTTAAGAATCAGTGGAGAAATTTTTTTCAGAAGTATATAGACAATGATTCTGGTATTAATAAATGGTATCTTGATATGCCCTGTATCCAGGGAATACAGGAGGAACGATTCAAGGATAACCTTAGAGGTTTTACAAGGAGAAAGGTAATATTCAAAATTCTCAAAAATAGAAATGTTGATAAAGGAAATATGACGTAATTATAATGATGCCAAGTGGGGCACGTGTTAAACCACGAGAAAGTATGGATCGAACCAGTAATGGTCGAAATTATTCAGGGCAATTAGGACTTAAGATAAAAGATGTTCTAAGTATGATTGAGAGTCAGTCGTGACGGTGATTAACCTCTAAAGACGGAGGCAATAACTTATGGAAAAATGGTGATATTTTTTTTTTACTCATCAGATTTTAAGGAAAACATCTTCACATAAGCTGTGATTGAAATGAGGTAGAAAATTTATTTGGAGGTGGTTAAAATGACATTGACTGTAAGGAAATTTTACTATCAGGAAAGGCCAAAGAGGTGGCCGACACTTTAAAGGTAAGAGGATAATTATAGGCGCTTGTACCAAAGGAATACAGTGATGATGGTTAAATCTATGAAGGTTGTATTACGGTTTGGAAGATTGACATTCCTTCTGATGACTGTGCAATACCCAACCGTAATAGTAGTTGGTAAAGGTTTAATTCGTGTAATCGCCATGAGCGGGCTATCTATCTCAGAAGATACTATCTTGAGATAAGCCAGGACCATGTTTCAAAAAGGACTAGACGAACCCTTGAGTTAAGTCTTCTATTTAAGGCATACGATTAAGAATGGTATTAACCTGCTATCGTTGCTTTGACTGAAACTCTTCTGCAATTTTATCTACTTCATGTCATGAAAGTACGTCAGAGTTTGGAGTGTTCTTCATGAATTATGATTGGTGGTTATGTTAACTCCTTAGAAGTATTCTATACGACATGTATGGACCCCGTATGGTTAGATATTTAGATATTCATGGAAAGTGAATGACGACAGTAGGTCAGTGGTGGACCATAGTAATGCAGCAATGATTCTGCGAGTAACGAGTCGATTATAACCGTGAGAGTTGTATTGGAATGGATGTTGAGATTGAGTACCACTAATCGGGTCGTGGTGGTGTATAAGTTACCATTGAATAGACTAATTAAGTAAATTATTTACCTACTGAATATTTATTCCTCCTTATCAATAGAGGGTCGTATGACTATACGAGAAAGGTTGCGATGCAAGCATAGAATTCTAGTAACGATGATATCTAGAATGAAATCCCAGATTCGATTTTCGATGTCGAGGGAACTCAAAGGTGATTGTGTATAAGCTCAAGGAAGAGCAAGGGTCCATAGAATGATGGACGGAATAGCAAAAATATTTAAGCATGTGAAATGCGATGCGATAATACTTGATATATATACACATATGTTTTGTTCTCCTATGACAAACCTCTATAGTTCAGAGGTAGGTTCCAAGCCAGATATTTTGTGGCAGTATATTTTTTTTCATATATACAATTCTCTTCAATTCGTTCTTTTCTCTTCTTTTCATTTCATATAAACTGAGAAGAACAACCCTTCCAGAAGGGGAGGTATTGCCGAATGACTATCTATCTGTGTGATAGAAGCCGAGTAGGATACCAGCTATTGTTTAATTGCTTGTCAAGTACTAAAGGCTGGCCACCTTCTGTACTAACTATGCAATGTAACAAGTGTTCATGATCATAGTGATCTCTCAATGAATTCTTTTACTTCTATATGATGGATCAAGCTTTCAAAGATAGAAGCAGCTAGAAAGGAGTAGTATCAGTACAGTGGTATTCCGAATCTAACACATTCGTGATACTGAGGTTGACGTGGTTATTAAAAGGTTATAGAACGCTAACGAGCAAAAGTATGACCAGTATAGTATTAGGTACGGAAGATAGTAATGACTACGAACTAGAAAAGAATGGGTATTGAGAAGCAAAAGCTATAATGCTAGAGGCTATGATGAGAGTCTGTGCAATAGACTTGAAAGAATTTGAAATGGTCACTTAACACGGACTGAGTTTTCTTATGATAATAGATCATATGTCAGTATTGAGATATCGCCTTATGAGATCCTTGAGGGAAGACAATGTCGATCTCCCTTATGTTAGGATGAAGTTGTAAGAGCGCAAGATGCTCGGACCCGCAGTAGTCCAAAAGACCAGGGATATAATAGATCTAATCAGAGGACGGCTGGTAGTAACCCAAGATGGACATAAGAGGTATGTTGATTTGACTCGAAAGGACAAAGAGTATGAAATAGGGGACCTAGTAATGTTATAGGTATCCCTTGGAAAGGATTGATGAGGTTCGGAAAGAAAGGAAAGTTAAGTCTATAATTTGTTGGACCCTTGGATATATTAAGACGTATTGGGAAGCTAGCATATGAGCTAGCCCTACCCCCGAACAGGTAGCAAGTTCTTAACGTGTTCCACGTATCAATGTTAAGGAAGTGTAATTCGGATGCCAGATAAATAGGGGCATATGAGCACATAGACATGCAACCCGACGTAACCTATATGGAGCAACCAGGAAGGGTTATAGAGTGAAAAGGAACAAGTGCTTAGGAGAAGAGTTATCAAACTATTCAGAGTTTGATGGAAGAACCACAATATGGGAAAATTTACTCGAGAGTTAGAAAGTGCAATGTTAAGAGAGTATCCCTATTCATTTTCTATCTGATTCCGGGACGAAATCCTTTTAAGGAGGGGAGACTGTAATAACCCCAAATTTTGGAATTTTTGAAACCCTTATGAATAGTGATTTTGCAGATTATGCTGAATGAGAAAACTTTTCATGCCACACTATGTAGGGGTTCTTCTATTGTTATTCTGAGATCTTATTAGTACTTTATATGGGATATAAGTGTATGTAAAGATTGTCAGAATCCAAATCCGAACACTTTGATTTTTCCTGAAAATCCACCAGATACCGAAAGAATTGAGTATAAGGTAACAGGATAAAAAGGATCTAAATTCAAGGATTATAAGAGAGGACCATAAAAGGGATATAATGTATTGAGAAAGGTTATGGGAACCTAAGTAATAAGATCCCGGGTATGATCCCTCAAACGAGAAACGAGAACGAAAGTTAAGCGAACCGTATAACAGATCAGCGGTCATTAGGCAAACAATTAGTAAGTTAATCAAGGAGGTTAGGGATGATGAGGTCACAAACCAATAAGAAGAGGGCAAGTAAGGGATGATGACATCATAAGCATGATATAAGCATGACATAAGGGGAAGGAGATGTGGTTGATTTAAAACCACACAAAGTTCAAGGTTAGAAAGGTAATTAACCAAAAACAAAACAAAAACAACCAAGCTAAGCTAAACAAATCAAAAACACAAAATCATTTCATTTCTCCCACATTGCTCTCGGCTTTTTCTCATTTCAAGGAGAAGAATTTTAAAAATTCAAGTTCCAAGCTTCCTAAATTGGTAAGATAATTATCTAGTACTCCTTATGCATAGTTATGGCTATTCTATGAGTTTAAGCCTCCAAATCATTCACAATATTCTCCAAGAAATCAATGAAGAAGACAATGAATAGTGATTTCAAGGTTTTTAACTTGATTTTTCTTGTTTTTCCTTTAAGATCCAAACATCCCTAAGTCATCTCAAGGCTTCTTAAGGCTTCCTAGCTACTCCAATCATTTCAAGGAAGGTATAACATCTCCAAACCCTAGCTTTAGTTTATATATTAGGATGATTTTGATAGTTATGGTAAAAGAGTAGCTTGATGCTTGTTGGTTTAGAGTTTGGGTTGGAATGGTAGTGAATTGAATGTTGAAATCTTATGGTTTGGTTAAAGGACTTAAGTACAGTTTAAATTCAAGTTTAAGAATAAGTATAAATTGTTAATATTGAGTTGATTGGGGCTGTTATGATGTAGTGTGGATGGATGTTGGTTGTATGAATGAATTGGGATTGATTGGTGGTTGAATTGGAATGGTATAAAATTGGGAAATCGCGTAAACATAGCCGTCGTAATGTCCAATTTACTTTAGACTGCTTTTGTTCATAACATTAGGACCCGAGAACTCCCTGCTAGGTTTTGACCATTGCTATTTTTAGATAGTTCATGTTACGAGCTTCGTTTTGATATGTAGTTCGTTTGATTCTGATGTACGGTTTAGGAGAAACGACCGTTTTAAGTAACGGTGTTTCGCGACCGAACCGTTACCACTCGCCTTACTTTGAAATATAGGTTAAAGACCTTAAAGGACTAAATGGGAGTATGAATCATTTATGTAAAGTGTATTAGGAAGTTGGTAAGACACTCGCGAAAGAATCGCCTTAAAACCCTTAATGGTTAATTTATTAAAAATGGTAGAGCCGAGGATACTCGAGCGACTTAAGTAAATCGTTAAGCGCGAAAGCGAACGTTAGGACTCTAAATGGTTAAAGTCTAGTTTCTTAAGCGACCGGGGTTTAATTCCGACTTATGTTGTTGTTCATAGGTTATTGGACCCACTCTAAGCTTAAGCCTATCCGGGAGCACTCAGGCAAGTTTTCTACCCGTATAAACTGTTGTTGTGATGTATATGTGTATATGCATGATCTTGTGATTAATGCATATTTGTTATTAGCAAATTCTTGCGATATATTGGAGCATGTGATATGGTATATATGCATGCCTGTTTCGTATTCTTGATTTATATATCTGTTGGTTCAAATGGTTATTAGTTGCATAATACCTATGATAGAGATAAGCAGTAGTGGCGTATACCCTTAGTATAGGGGACCCAAAGGTGAATATATTTCTAAATCAGGAGTCGATGTTCCCGAGTATATTATATATATATATATATATATATATATTTATATATATATGGATATAGTTTTCAAAACTATTGATCGAATAAGGTTTATTCGATAACTTTATTTTATTTAATGAATATTATTTGAATATTTATTCGAGGACTTATGACTCTATTTATTCTATTTAATGATTATTATTTGAATATTCATTTGAGGATGTATGACTCCGTTTATTTTATTTAATGAATATTATTTATAATATTCATTCGAGGTATTATGACTCCGCTTATTATTTAATAATATTCTTTATTTTATTAAAGAATAATGTTTCGATAATTAAACTTATTTTCGATTATTCAAATAAAGATAGTACTTTCATATAAGTATATCTTTGGTTATTTAATATCCATTTCAAGTATGAGTTTTAAAACTTCTACTTCGAATATTTTTATAAGGATTATCTTTATGAGAATATTATTTAAATAATAATATTCAGATATTTCTAATATATCGGGACTGATTTATTTTAATAAATCAGTAGTACTCCAAACATTCTTAAAAATGTTTTCGAGTCTTCAAAATGATTTTTAAAGTTAGAGTGGACCCCAAAACTCATTTTTATATTTAAGATCTTCCTTTCAAAGGGGATTTAAATACTCGCTCAAAACCTGGGGGATCCGGCTCTATGGTGTATTTTACATTCGCAACGTGATTGCTGTTTTGAGAAAACAATTTGATTACTTGCCCAACGTTCGGGAAGTAAGTCCATCTAATTGAGTCGGCATAAGCGACAGGCCAGGGTACGGTCTATCAAAGTGTAAGTGGCTGGGTGGCAGTCCATCAACGCGTAAGAGGCCGGGTGGCGGTCCAGCACAAGGTCCTTATGTGACCAGGGTGATGACCGGTGGGGGATTCATCCATCTACTAGTAGAAAAGGTTACTTATTGGTATCTTTGCCTGATCAGCAAGATATCAGGTTTATGCCAAAATTTCTTTTCTTTCCAAATTCATTGGATATTGCAACTCTATTCATACTTTACATGACAGAGGTTTTCAGGAAATGTATCAGAGATATATATAGGTGTATATATATATCGGGACTTAATGAAGTATCTCGTAACTTTATTTCATTCAATATTATTTCAAAGATTGAATCTATTCAAGTATTATCTTGTAGTCTCATCTATGTGATGAACTTTTGAAACTAATTATAACTTGAATGGTGGTAGTTCAAGTAGTATTTAGAAAAGATATAAGTATATTGGAGTATCTTGTAACTTCATCTTTTAAACTTATATCTAGTAAATGATTATCTTATGTATGTCAAAGATTTTCAGAAAAACGTTGAGACAAGGTTAGATTTATGAGATCACCTTGCAACGATAGTTTTATATAGTTATAAACTGGAACTCTGTGTATATTATGCATGGAAGAGGACTTCCAAGATTTTGAAAAGTATATATGTATATATACTGAATATTTTGCGACTTCATTGCATTAAGATATCGAACTTGGTTCATTTCTTTTGACCAAGACTTTCATGAGTACTATGAGAAGGCTCATATATTGTTAATCATTATACATATTATTTTGGTGGGCTTGCTGCTCACCCTTGCTTTCTTCTTTTATCACACAACAACAGATAGAAAAGATGAACAGGACCAAGCTCCCAATTCGCGAGCGGATAGGAAACGTTCCGCAGTTTCCTATAGGCATTGATGTCGCTGTAGCTGAGGTAGGAACTACCAATAGGCTAGGCTTCAACTTTTGATGTACCAGATTTATGTATATTTATGAATTGTAATAATGGCAAAGAAATGTAAATTATTCAGAAACCCTTTTAAGGTGTATTGGCAGATAATTGTGGAATAAAATGACTTGTGATTATTTTTGGATATTCATCTCTGAGACTATAACTTGTGGTGTGTATGTTTATTGTAGGGTCACAGTACAGAGTAGTTGATTATTTATTAAGATTGGGTGTTATTAAGGGAAATAGAACTCGTGAAAACCCGGATCCCCGACCCCGGATTTGGGGGTGTTACAGTATGTATGTGACGTAGAGCATGATTTACTTCAAATTGAACAAACTAATAAAAGAAAACGAGATGATAAAAATCTGACCTATTTATGGCACTGTAGGCTAGGTCATATTAGTGAAAATAGACTGCGGACATTGCATAAGGAATGGTTACTTGACCCCTTTGATTTTGAATCATATCCTACATGCGAGTCTTGTCTATTGGGTAAAATGACCAAATCTCCATTTAGTGGACATGGAGAGAGGGCTGCAGATTTGCTAGGATTGGTACACACAGATGTATGTGGACCAATGTCTACGCAAGCCATGGGTGGATTTTCGTACTTCATTACTTTCATAGATGATAAATCTAGATTCGGATATGTGTATTTGATGAAACACAAGTCTGAAGCCTTTGAAAAGTTCAAAGAATATAAACATAAAGTGGAGAAACAAACCAAACACAGTATTATAACTTTTCGATCAGATCGAGCTGGTGAATACTTGAATGGAGAGTTTCTAGATTATCTCAAAGAAAATGGTATAGTCTCCTAGTGGACTCCTCCATATACTCCACAGTTAAATGGGGTATCTGAAAGGAGAAATCGAACTTTGTTAGACATGGTTCAGTCTGTGATGAGCTATGCGAATCTTCCAGTATTCCTATGGGGTTATGCATTGGAAACCTCAGCATATTTACTGAATAAGGTGCCTTCCAAATCTGTTCCTCAAGCTCCATATGAGATATGGAAAGAAAGGAAACCGAGTCTTAAACACGTTAAGATTTGGGGATGTCCAGCTTATGTCAAGAAAGTTGACCCAGATAAGCTGGAATCTCGATCCGTAAAATGTAATTTTGCGGAATATCCTAAAGAGACTTTAGGTATTACTTTTACACCGATCATCGGGTGTTTGTCTCCAGACATGCTACCTTCTTGGAAAAGGAGTTTATCCTTGAAGGAAACAGTGGGAGCAAAATTGAACTTGATGAAGTTCAAGAAGCACAAACTACTATGGATCTAGTGGAAACACCTGTTCAGACTGAACAACCTTCTGTGGAACAGCCCATTCGTAGGACAGGGAGAGTGTCTCGCCAACTTGAGAGGTATTATGGCCTTGTCATTAAGAATGGCAATGAGTTGTCAATCATTGATGATGACGACCCTGTGACCTATAATGAGACTATGAGTAGTATTGACTCAGAGAAATGGCATAGTGCCATGAAATCCGAAATGGAATCTATGTATACCAACCAAGTATGGACTCTGGTTGAGGCGCCTGAAGGTGTTAAGCCTATTGGGTGCAAGTGGGTATACAAAAGAAAGATTGGAGTAGATGGCCTGGTGGAGACCTATAAGGCCGGTCTCGTGGCAAAAGGATTCAAACAAAGGCAAGGGATTGACTTTGATGAAACTTTTTCGCCTGTAGCCCTGTTAAAATCAATTCGGATTTTGCTTGCGATTGCTGCTTTCTATGACTATGAGATCTGGCAAATGAACGTGAAAACGGCCTTCCTCAATGGGGAACTTGAGGAGGAAGTGTATATGACACAGCCAGAGGGTTTTCTTTCCAAGGGAAATGAACACCTAGTGTGTAAGCTGTTGCAAACCATATATGGTTTAAGGCAAGCTTCTCGTAGATGGAACATCCGTTTTGATGAGACAATTAAAGAGTTTGGTTTTATCAAAAACATAGATGAACCATGTGTCTACAAGAAAGTTAGTGGGAGCGCAGTAACATTTCTTGTATTGTATATGGATGACATACTTCTTATAGGAAATGATATACCGATGCTGCAATCAGTCAAAGTATGGCTATCAAAGAACTTCACCATGAAGGACTTGGGAGAAGCATCCTACATTCTCGGTATGAAGATCTATAGAGATAGATCTAGAAGAATGATAGGTCTTACCCAGGGTACATACATCCAGAAAGTGCTTAAAAGGTTTAGCATCGAAAACTCCAAAAGAGGTCTCATACCGATGAGTCATGGAGTGTCCCTTTCCGAAAAAATGTCTCCTAAGACACCTGAGGAAAGAGAGCGTATGAGTAAGATTCCATATGCTTCAGCAATAGGATCTATCATGTACGCGATGTTGTGTACAAGGCCTGATGTTGCATATTCAATTAGTGTGACGAGCAGATATCAGTCCAATCCAGGTGAAGACCACTGGAAAGCAGTGAAAAACATCCTTAAGTACTTGCGAAGGACTCAGGACATTTTTCTTATTTTTGGTAGTGAATCTGAGTTGAAAATAGAGGGTTATACTGACTCTAGTTTTCAATCAGAAAGTGATAGTAAATCCATGTCAGGGTACGTGTTTACTCTGAATGGTGGTGCGATTAGTTGGAAGAGTTCCAAACAGTCTACAACGGCTGACTCCACAGCGGAAGCAGAATATATAGCTGAAAGTGAGACTGCAAAAGAAGCCGTTTGGATGAGGAAATTTGTTTCTGAGTTGGGAGTTGTTCCTAGCGTTGAAGAGCCTATTGTGTTGTATTGTGATAACAACGCAGCAATAGCACAAGCCAAGGAACCTAGGTCTCATAAAAATTCCAAACATGTCCTGCGGCGCTTTCATCTGATTAGGGAGATTGTTGAAAGAGGCGATGTCAACTTCGAGAGAGTTGACACACATAACAACGTAGCAAACCCACTCACAAAGCCACTTTCTCAAAGTCACTTTGATCGTCATAAAGACAAGATGGGTATTAGATACCGGAGTGATTGGCTTTAGTACAAGTGGGAGATTGAAAGAGATATGTCCTAAGTCCAATCATGTATGAGGATTTAGGAATAACTTTTATGTAATCTGTTTTTGATTTCATTGATATTAATAAAAGACTTGTTTTGTTTTTTATTGTGGGCTCTATCTATTTTAAGTGTTTAAATAAGATATACCATAGTTTAGAGTAAAGCTTTTTATGGATTGTGATGAGATCATAATAATGAGACCTAAAAGATGATAACTCTAAACTTAAATAGTTCCTGGTCGTAGGATTATTAACTGGTAATTAATAATCCGCAAAGATCGGTACATACTATGCTTGCTTCATTATGAAGGGTGTCTGTTCTCATAGACATTTGTGTGGTGACACTATAGCTAGCATGTAGGTGCTTATTATAGAATAAGTTCACTGAACATGACTCACACAGCTGAACAACTGATGGATTTCACTCACGTGTCAGCAGTTGTTCACATAGTGATAGTTGTACAAGTATCCTTAGACTTGAGGTCATCATAGTCATCTTGTGTACACTGAACTATGCTTTGGTTTAGTTCTTAGTCTCCAGGGACAATTATAAGGGCTCTACTGGGTATAGGAATTTGTACACGAAGATAGTGTATGATCAATAAAGGATCTACCCCTTCCAGTGAAGGAAGAGAATGTTCAATGCTGATCCACTTATGCTAGTTTAGGAATCTCTGGCCAGAGTGAATGAAATTAGAAAGGAGTTTCTATTTTACATTAAATAGAACTAAGCATAGTGAATGGGAAAGTGAGTGATTAAATAAGATAGCCTTGACACAAGTTCCATGCCTTATATTTAATCATGACATTGCAGGGTAGAAGGAATTGATTGTACGGTAACTACTCACTGAATAGGTTCTTGGTATTCTAAGCAGTGAATTCGTATTATCCGGATAGTCGCGATATGCTGAGAAGTATCCCTCACGATGTAGAATAAATATGATTAATTAATTAATCATATTTAATGAATTAGAAAATTTATATAACTAATGATAAAATAGTTTTATTATTATTTATTTCTACTACCGGCTTAATATTGAACCTACAGGGTCACACCATAAAAGAAAATTATTTAATGGTGGAGGAATTAATTAATAATGGCTGATAATTATTTATTTATGAAATAAATAATAAATTGGCAAATTTAATAATTGATTAAATGAGATTTAATTGATTATAAATTAATTAAGAAAAGGTTCTTAATATTATTAATTAAGAATTTAATTTTTGGAAATTAAATCAAGTGAGAGAATTATTTCTAAAGAGTTTAGAAAAAGGATTAACAATTAAAAGGTGTTTTAATTATTAGTGAGAATAATAAAGGGTTAATAATAATAATATTTTATGGGAAAATTTTCAGCTGAAAATTTTGCCTATAAATATACTATTATAAACCCTATTTTTGCTTAACCCAAAGATTTACAAAACCCTAATTCTTTCCACCTCCTCCTTCATTAAATCGTTTTCTTGGTGGATACCGGTGGAGTGCTTCATACTTGAGGAGCAGCTACTAAGGATCTACGCTCGTTGTTCTTGGATCGCTTTTAAAGGTTAGAAATCGATCCCTCGATTTTATTTACGATCTGTATGCGTATTATATAAATTTTATGTGTGTAAAATTATTTTACCATGCTTCCGTGATAGATAAAATCCTACAGGTTACACCTCCTGTTTCTCCTCTTCATGAAGATGTTACAGTTGAAGATTCAGGCTTAAGTCCTGAAATTGACATCAATAGGCTGCACATTCCTACTATTCTGTATTTGGAAGCTCCTACAGCAGTTCAACAATCTCCAACTCATTCTCCAATCTTAAATGCTGATGCTGAGATACCATCTACACCAATTCTGGATCAAGAACCTGAAGATCAGAATTTAGATAAAGATAAAAGCAGAATCTCCTATAGCCTCATACACTGTTGTGTTATCAGAGGATAATGAGTCTTCATCAAGCTCTGGAGACAGTGTCTCGGTACATACTCCAGCTCCTGTACTTGAAAAGGAAGCATTGGTCAAGAAATTTATTGAACAAGATGCTCCTGTACCTTGGGATGAAACTCATAGAGGAGTATAGTGGACCAAGAAGTGGAATGACACTGATTTCATTCCAAGCTCCAAAGTCCTGACAGACCATATTGGTAAAGCTGATGAGTTGCTCATAAATGCTGATTTTAAGACACAACTCAAAATTACGGCTCTGTCTACCAAGAACCTTCAAGGTCTATACTATGTTACTCAAGAAAAAGTTGATAAGCTTCTTGAACAATCTGAAAAGCTAGATATGGAGACCAAGCTTGACAAAAAGAGGTTTATCAGACCTATTTCTGAAAAGGTAGAAGCAATTGAGAAAACTCAAGAGAAGCAACAGGTCCAAATCTCTGAGGTTCTGGCAAATCAAGCTTCTCAGCAGACTCAATTAAATGATATTCAATCTTCAGTGGAACTTTTTCTCTCACTTCTATTAGCAGATGATGCCAAAAAGGGGGAGAAGATAGTTAAGTCCAAATGCTGAAATGATCAATTATTGAAGAAGAAAGATGATGAAGCTGATGACCAGGGAAACCCTAGCAAGGGTAGAGGTCAAGTTCAAAGTAAAGGGCAGAGCAGCAAGGTTTCTTCAAGGAAACTAATTATTGAAGCAAGCAAATCTTCTACTCAAAAGAAGACAAGTTCTGAAGCTGCTCAAACTCAAAATCTGATAGCAAGTACTGAAACTCAAAATCTGATATCAAGTTCTGATGAGCAAAGTCTGACAACGCCTGATGTTCTGATACAAGGTGGAAGTCAAGATTCTCAAAAGTTCATGCAAACTCTGAAGCTCAAGGGAAAGCAGACTACAGTCTACTACAAGGATCCCAAGATTCAGGCATTTGATGAGGAAATTGCTAGAAGATTATTTATGAAGCATAATCCAGGAATGGATTTAGAAAATCTCAAGGAGGAAGAAGCTAGATTTAAAGCTGAAAAGAAAAATCTAAAGCCAAAAGCTTCTGTTACAAAGAAACCTCCAAGGCCTAAGGAAAAAGGCATTGTGATCAAGGAGAAGTCACAAACTGAGGCATCGAAGCCCAAAACAAGATCACAGATTGAGATTGATCCCAAAGACAAAGGAAAGGGAAAAGTTGATGAACCAATCAAGCCACAGGAGATGAAAATTCCTCAAATGCTGATAAAACCTGTGTGCAAAATAGTTCAAGTTACTGATGATATTCTTGTTGAAGATACATATGTTCAAACTCTGAAAAGAAAGAAGATTTCTGAAGAAACAAATACAACCTCTGACAAGGCTCAAGTTGTTCAGAATGAAGAACAGCAAGCTATAACAGAAACAATAAGTTCTGATAAAGTCATCAAGTCAACCTCTGATAATGCTCAAGTTGATTTGGACAAAATAGAAGTAGCTGATAAAAAGAAACTTCTGTGGAAAAATGTCAAACCATCAGATCCAAAGAAAATCCAATTACTGTCTACTTTCATGACTATTGGGTTAAATTCTAGAGAACCAAAAGACAGGGCTGGGCTAGGTTCTGATGAAGCTAAGATTAAAACATGAGTTGAAGTTGCTACTAGAGATCCATTTCTATTGATTGACAGACCCCTTGAAGATGTTACACAGAAACACCTTGATAAAGTTATATATGTTCAAGTGGTACTGGATGCTCATAACAAGCATAATATTAAGGAAAATCTGATTTTATTTCTTGAAGATGGAAGGACATATCAAATGTCAGAATCAGATGTCCTGAACAAATCATTGAAAGAACTTCAATTCTTTTATTACCTTTTAGAGGTAAAGTCTGATATTACCAGGAGATAGTCAAAGTTCATATTGAAGACATCAGAGATAAGCAAGAATTTCTGGTTCAAGAGTTACAGAATTCATTCCTATTATTGTTGAAAATGATGGAAGTGAAATTTCAATGAAGAAGAATTCTGCTAAGCTTGAAGAGATACTGAAAGAGAAATGTATGTGCTACAATGAAGATTCTTCTCATCCTAGGGTAATAAGACTGAATGATGGTTTAGAAAGAAACCATATCTCTACTTGAAGGACTGCAATCTACCATATTGGAAGTCAGAATGAAGAGATAAAGCAAGTCAAGACTACACTCTCTCAAGTCCTGAGGATTAAAGAAGAAAAGCTGATATCAAGCTTTGTCAAGAATCATTATGGATTCAGATTGACTCAGTAAGATTGGTAAAAGCTATAAGAACTGTAAGTTGTAGTTAGTTATCTAGTTAAACTCTTATTGCATTTATACTTAAATGTTTTTGACATCATTAAATCTATTAACTTGTATATTTTGCATAATTTACAAGTTGGGGGAGATTGTTAGGTATATTTGAGATGTCATGTGTAATATGATTTGTGTTTAGTTTTTTAGAACTTAACAACAGGACAAATAAGGACTTACTGAAATCAGGACTTACTGGAAGTCAGAACTTAATATCAGAATTTAAGGTCATATCGGAACTTAAGTGCGGGAAGACTTTCATATAAGGAAGGAAGTTGATTTACAGTAGAAGACCAAGACTAAAACAAATAAAGATATACATGGAAAGAGTTAGAAGATTGGAAGACTTGTAGAAGATATCTGATTGATATATTTTAGGAGACAGAATTATATTCCATATCAATTAGAAGTTATCTTGTAACTGTGTACTATATAAACACAGACTTAGGGTTTACACTATATGTGTTATCATTATCGAGAAGATTATACATTATAACCCAACAGCTCTTAATGATATTTGTTCATCACTGCGAGAGAACAGTTCCATTGTAACAGAGTTTATTATATTGAATATGTCTGTTTACTGTTACTTGTGTTCAAAATCGATTTGATTATAATAACACTGTATTCAACCCCCTTCTACAGTGTTGTGTGACCTAACACATCCTTCTTTATTGAATTTGCAAGATATATAACTGAAAATTTTATAAATATTACTTGATTCCCTAATAATTTTCACAACCCCGTGCCAAAAATAAGAAGATTATATTTATATTTTCGTAGGGCACTTGAAACTGATATCAACATGCTGAACAAATTGCACAAACTTTTTATCATCCCAACTGAACATAAGGTATCAACAAATGATGAGCATCAATGTTTGGCGTCAAAACCTCATTCTTTTATAAAAAAGAGAAAAGCTTGGTGAAGCTTCTCATTTTATCAAGACAGCTTTTGGAGCTGAAGACTTAATAAATAATGAGAAACTAGAAAGAAAGACTGATTAGGAAGTTTCTCTTATTCATGGAGTTGAACTGAAAAATGGTTCAAACATCATTCTTTTCTCCGAACTCAGTGATGGATTTTCTCCTCCGTAAGGTATCTGGACTTCACACACATTCATATTCCTTTTTTCTTTCTCTTTTCTAAAGTTATAAACAACTGTGTTCTTCATATTCTCTCAATGTTTTAGTATAATCGATGCAGAATTACTAGATAGGGCTCTTACAAAGTTCGGACCCATGATCTTGGTCACTGGGAAAGGGAAAAGTTTAGAATTTTTATAAGTATACTTCTAGAATCCCCATAAGAGAAAATCAAGAACATAATATATATGTCCCCTTTATTGTACACCTATAATAAGCATGATGGGGCAACCCGATATTTGTTCATTAGATGTTAAATGCGGGTACCAACCCTTCTCAATTGTTGTTTTATAATAAGATAATCACTGCAAAAATATACGATGCATCGTCTTATAAATAAACACATTGACTGCTTGAGGTTTAGGAGCTAATGTGACAAATAATTTTTTCTTGCAATTATATTTTCTCCAGCTAAACATGCAACAATTTGATATATTCATTAAAAAAGTTATACTTTTAAGGTGCATGATAAGAGTTTCAATTTATATTCTTAATCAAAGACCAAAATGGACTTTATTTACCAATAAGAGTTTCGTTGGAGCTTGGACTGTGGTTTGAGGTGTGAACTAATAGATGAAACTGTTATAGTTATATGAAGATAAACTATAATCACATATTTTAATAAAATATTATTTCCCTTTCAGGTAAATTTTTTTCACTTTGCTGATGGATAATGTTGAGTTTGTTGTTGAGAAGGTCGTAAATACAGGTCCTGCTGTGTCGGGAAAACTTGTCCAAGTGTATAACAAATGTCAAGTCTGGTGTACTTGGTCAAAATGAATGATAGACACAGTGATGTATTGATTTTCTACAACAAACTATGCTCTTCTTGCCTCTTGTATTTTTTGTTGTCAGCATAGTCGCATAGTTGATGATATAATCTATTTAGTGACATGTAAATAATGGTCATACTTGTTGGAATTTCAACATCTCAATCTAAGAACTGTCTAGGTATGCATTTGCATTCATGTTTATAAGTGGTTTCCTAAATAGGTAGCAAATGGCCTCACTCTGTGTTTCAGTTGGACAACTACATTATAAGATGTAGTTTCATCATGTTCAAATTTGAAACACATTATAAAGTATATTTGCAAGATTCCCTAAATTATTGTTAATAAATTATTGAAAAATATCTACGCAAAATAATTATTAGTAAATCACGAATATGGATTACGAATACACAAAAGCAACGAAACGAAAAATACCCTTAAACATAATTCGATACATTAGCCAACATTGCTGAGAAAGTTAAGTTTGAAGATGTCTTCAATTAATCCAAATGAACCTAATTTTGATACATCAGTGCCTGCTAATGCATTAAGGAGGATATAGATTCGTCAGGGTGATGGAAAGTATAAAAAGTAGGGTCTCCGGTTCAATGTAAAGATTAATGAGGAAAAGAAACGACCACTAGGGGTCATGAATAAGCTCTGTCCTTATCCATTTAATCCTGACCATGACTGTTTTTCCATGTTAGTAACTCATAATTATTTGATTTTGATTTTAATCTCTCTTGTTTCTTAATACCCATGTTTTGTTAGGGTTGGATGATTTTCTTGAACATCCTGAGTTGCACTTTACAAACATGCCAATACCGGCACAATCCAACTCAAATCATAAGAAATATAGTTAGTTATATACTCTGGAAAATTGTTGCCTTTCTCAGTTCTCCAATTATAGTTCGATATCCTTCTTTATTGATTTTGTAAGATATACAACTTAAACTTTTATAATTTTTAATTGGTTCCTTGATTATTTTCACAACCTCACGCCTTAGTAGATTTAATTAAGTGAGTTTGTACCTTTCAACGGATAATCTTACTTTATCATCCGTTGAAAGAGTAGCTTATGTTTAAATAAGTTTTTGTAGCACATTCTTGTATACTGTAATGTCTTAGAGAATTAGAGGTTGTAGGATATTCTACGTCATGTTGGTTACTAGAATGATATGCAAAAGAGGTTGGCTAATTGTAAATATTAGATGCCTTGTAATTTTGCATAAATGAAATTGAGTCAACTGCTATGGAAATACTTTCAACGAATGTTTCTACAAGGCTTCGACGGATGACCCAAGTCACTCTCAACGGATGATCCAATAGAGACTCGACGTATAATCTACAAAGTCTCGATGTATAACAAATTTAAATAGGAGTTGATAGTGACTTGACAGACACATGGGCTGATTGTATACATAAGGAATGTGGCAGCCTATTTGCAGGATTTTGAGAACAAAGAAACATTTCCATTTCCATGCTTACTTGAAGAAATACAAAGATGCTGGATAGAGAAATGAAGAAACATGTGATTAGACTTAGACATTTTTGTTTTATATATTTGTCTTTTCTTCATGTAACTTGGTGATAAATGAACCAAGAGTAGCAAACAGATAATGATCGATTGATAGAACTGAGAAATAGAAAAGGAAAAATCTGTTAAGAATTTCTCTGTTCTTACTTTGTAATTTTACTTGTAAGCAGTTGTGTGCATTCTTGCATCACAGAGTTCCCAATCAATATATATCTTCCGTGGAAAGATCAATCCACCATAAAGTTTTTAAATTTTTGTGTTTAATTACTTTGTGTTTTGAATACATATATATTTCATTCCTCGCACTTGCATATTCAAACACTGATATACTTTGGTAAAGAATTTTCTTAATTTCAAAAGAAACCAAGAATTACATTCAACCCCCTTCTGTAATTCTATTGTTAGATTATTTGGTAATAACAATTGGTATTAAAACAAGCTCTTGACACACTAAGAGTTTAAAGATTAAAACAAATAACAACATGAGTAGGAAGGATGTTGGAGTGAAGATCCTTTTTCTAGATAAAGACAACTATCACCACTGGAAGGTAAAAATACACCTGCATCTTCCCTCTCGAGATGAAAGGCATGTTGATTGCATTGAGAAAGGTCCTCATGTTCCTCGAAGAGCTGCTACAGATATTGAAGAAGCTGTAGGCAATGAGCAAAGCATTCCAAAGCCATAATCAGAATGGACAGATAAAGATATTGAGCAAGTGCATAAATATAAAAAGGCTATGAACATTCTGTTCAATGGTCTTGATAGTGACATGTTTGACAATGTTATCAACTATAAATTTGCTAAGGATATTTGGGATACAATTCAAATCATATGTTATGGAGCTGAACAAATGAGGGAAAACAAGATGGAACTTCTAATCCAGCAGTATGACCACTTTCATTGTGAAGACAGGGAATCTTTGAGTGACATTTTTAGTAGGTTTCAAAAACTACTAAATGCATTGAAGCTGCATGAAAGAGTCTATCAGACAAAAGATTCAAACCTGAAATTCCTTAGATCTCTACCAAAAGACTGGAAGCCTATTACTGTCTCTCTTAGAAATTCTCAAGATTATAAGGATTTTACTTTGGAAAGACTGTATGGCATTCTAAAAACTTATGAGCTTGAGTTGGAACAAGATGAGCATATAGAGAAAGGATGGAAGAAGGGAGGATCTATTGCATTGGTAGCTGAACAAGAGAGAGTGAAAGATATGAAGGTTGAAGCTGTGGAATCTGCACCAAACTCAAGGGTTTGTGAAGGAAAAGGAAAAGGGATAATGGCTGAGCATGAAGACCATCTTCGTCAGGATGAAATGAAGGACATAGATGAACATCTGGCTTTCCTATTAAGAAGATTTTCCAAGCTCAAATTCAAAAAGAATTTTGGAGCAACCAAGCCAAATAGAAACATGGTTGATAAATCTAAATTCAAGTATTTCAAATATGGCTTGGGTGGTCATTTTGCCAATGAATGCAGAAAGCCTGATTCTAAGAAAAAGAATTTGATCCTGTGGATTACAAAAGAAGTACTTTGAATTGCTCAAACAAAAGGAAAGGGCCTTTCCGATTCAAGAAAATGACTGGGCAGCTGATGGGGTAGATGAGCATGAAGAAATAAGTTGTGCCAACTTAGCTCTAATGGCCAAATCAGATGAAGCAGAAGTCATTTCTTTAGGCAATTAGGGAAATAAAAAGAATCTTTGGTATCTAGATAATGGTTGCTCAAGGCACATGACTGGAGATTCTACCATGCTCACTGAGTTCGAGGAGAGAGCTGGCCCAAGTATTACTTTTGGAGATGACAACAAAGTTTATATTGTGGGATATGGCTTGATTTCAAAAGACAATGTCATCATTGAAGAAGTTGCTCTAGTGGATGAACTCAAACATAACCTTCTGAGTGTCAGCCAACTATGTGACAAGGGAAACTCTGTAACCTTCAATTCAGAAGCTTGTGTTGTTACAAACAATAAGAACAACAAAGTGGTTCTCATAGGAGTGAGAAAAGGAAATGTGAATCTAGCTGACTTTAACTCATCCAATGCAAATTCTACTACTTTTCTTTCAAGTCAAAATGAAAGTTGGCTATGGCATAAGAAGTTGTCCCATCTGAACTTCAAGACTATAAATGAGTTAGTCAGAAAAGACCTAGTAAGAGGCATTCATTAAGTTGAGTTCTCAAAGGATGGACTGTGTGAGGCCTGTCAAAAGGGAAAACAAATCAAGGCATCATTCAAAAGGAAGCTTGAATCTATTATTAAAAAACCACTACAAGTATTGCACATGGACTTATTTGGACCAGTCAATGTGTTGTCAATTTCAAAGAAAAGATATTGCCTAGTGAGGGTGGATAATTTCTCAAAGTTCACTTGGACATAATTCCTAAAATCTAAAGATGAAGCTAGTGAAATTATTATCAATCATATAAGATAAGTCAACAATTATCCTGATCTCAAAGTTAGAAGAATCAGGAGTGACAAGGGAACTGAGTTCAAGAATTCTACAATAAGTTTATTTTGTGAAGATAATGGGATCATGCATGAGTTTTCAGCAGCAAGGACTCCACAACAAAATGAAGTGGTGGAAATAAAAAATAGGTCTCTTATTGAAGCTGCAAGGACAATGATAGAAGAATCAAAGTTACCAACTTATTTTTGGGCAGAAGCTGTAAATACTGTATGCTACATTCAGAATATGTCTTTGGTCAATCAAGCAAAATACATGACTCCTTATCAACTGTTCAAGAATAGGAAACCAACACCTAACTTTCTTCATGTCTTTGGATGTAAATGCTATATTATAAGGAATCAATCTGAGTAACATGGAAAGTTTGATGCCAAAGCTGATGAAGGTATATTTGTTGGATATGTTGTGGGAAAAGCATATAGGGTCTACAATCTTAGAACCAACATTAATATGGAATATGTACATGTTGTGTTTGACGATAAGAAGATTGAAGGACTCAAGATGAAGGTTTCCATGAAAGCGTCAAATTTGACAATGTTGAGATGAACTGTGATGATAGTGATAATGAAAGTGATCAAGAAATAATTTCTAAGAAAAATGCAGAAAAGTCAGCAACAAATGAAGCACATAATTCTACATCCATCGAAAGACAAAGTGCAGCATCCGTCGAAAGACATGGTGTATCATCCGTTGAGAGACAAACTGCATCATCCGTCCAAAGGAAAAACTTAACATCCATTGAGCCATCAATAGTAGCTGAAAGTCATTTTAGATCACACATAGAAAGGACCCCAACTTCAAGTCAAAGCTCCACAAACTCAGGGGAAGTTTCTTCTAATCAAAACCCAGTCACACATCAAGACAACTTTGAGGCCTCTTCATCTAGAGCTAATCTACCACAACAAAGGAAATGTACTAGAGATCACCCATTTGAACTAATTATTGGTGATGCATCTTCAAGAGTGCAAATAACGAAATCAACTCAAGTTGAATGTCTATATAGCAATTTCATGTCACAGGAAGAGCCAAAAAAGGTAAAAGAAGTTTTGTTGGATCCTGATTGGGTTTAAGCTATGCAGGAAAAAGCAAAACCCTATTTGAAAGGAATGGAGTTTGGAAGCTGGAACCCAAACCAAAAGGAAAGAATCCTATTGACACCAAATGAGTATTCAGACAACAAGATGGATGAGAATGGCATAGTCATAAAGAATAAAGCCAGATTGGTTGCTAAAGGCTATTGTCAACATGAAAGGATAGATTTTGATGTAACTTTTTGTAGCACCCCCAGATCCGGGGTCGGAGATCTGAGTTGTCACAGTCCTTAATCCCATTATAACACTTGACTTAACTCATAATTAAATATTTCATACTTGTGACCCCACAATAATATACACAACACAAACAGTTATAGTCCCAGAGATGAAATTTAAATAAACAAAAGTCATTAGGTTTACAAGTCATCAATTATTACAACCCAATGTTTGCCAAATGAATTTATTAGTCCTTGCCATTAAGCTACAATGTTGCATTATACAAAATCTTGTTACACCAAATGTTAAAGGCCTAGCCTATTAGTGCTCCTACCTCTGCAATAGTAGAAACAATCCTAGCGGGAAACTGCGGAACGTTTCTTCCTCGATTGCAAACTAGAAGCTTGGTCCTATCCATCTCGCCTAACTGTTGTTGTGTGATGGAAAAATAAAGCAAGGGTGAGCAAAATAGCCCACCAAAATAATGTATTTTACTGATCAGCAGTATATAAGAATTTTCATAATATTTCTGAAATTCTTTGTTATGCATGCTATAGATCAAAGTATCAATATCATATAAACGGTGAAGTTACAAGTGACTTCAAATTATAATATTTTCATCATCATAGAAAACTACGGTTAAATAACTATAACCGCGTTTAAATTTATAACTCATAAGATAAATAACACAAGGTGATATCATATATCTAACCTTGTTTAACACTTTTCCGAAATCTTTTGATAAGAATATGGTACACATTCTTCTTTTGTAACATATAAAATATGGTTACATAATAATTCAAAATATTTCTTTTTCGTAACACCAGTGAAAAACTTTGTTATCTCATTATAATCAAAGTTCTCAAAACATTCTTTTAAAACTGAAGTTACAAGTTACTTCATTTTAAAACGTCTATTTTAAACGTTCGACCCTGCCAACCCTTATCAGTCACCCTTGTCGGGTGTTCTTGATAATGTCGCAGAAAATATCCATTCCGGATGATGAACTAATTCTGGAGCAATTACGCGCCCGGTTATACGATGTACGATGATCATTCGTATTCAATACAACCAATATTCTTCTACTAGTAATGGAGAATAGTCAGATTTATTTGTCGACCGATCGCTGAATCTCCAACAGGACAGAATAGCGGCCGCTGAACGTCCAGGCCACTCATGAGCCAAATATATAAATTGTTGGACCGTGCGCGGCTACGGCCTCTAATGCCTCTCCTAGTTCGAATAAAATCCATGACTCTGAAATGTAAAGTTCATCTCCCTAATCCCCGAGTAAGAACTCGTTAATAGGACTCCACGCAGAAGTCGTATCAGTTTGAAAGAGGGAACTAACCAATATTTCCCAAGCGATGCTTGTAAATGGATTAAACTTGTTCCATGACTTACTCCCAGAGTATTAGGTAAGTATTAAATCTTTTCTCTTTATCCCTCAGCAACCCCTGTTGCGAGTTCATAAACTTTTTTAGAGTAGGACTCCCTATTTTGAGCGAAAACTTAAATCTGCTTCTTAAGATTTAAGTTGAAAATAGGTTTTGGGGATCCTCTCCTTCACTTATAAAAATTCCCATATTAGGGTTTCAAAAATATTCTTTGAATAATATATTTCACTTTTAATCTCCTTTGAAACATTGACTAAATAAAGATTATTTATTTAAATAAAATAATTGGAGATACTCTCCCTTTGAAATGAATATTTGGAAATAATATTTATTAAATAATAATAATAATACTTATTTGTAAGTAAAGTATTTCATTTGAGAGTTTAAAATAATACTTTACTAAATAAATAACGATACTTCTACCAAATATAATCGTATTTGAATATTTGAAATAAGGTTAACTCTTTAAGTGACCTCTCGAATATCTCTTATATGAATATAAAGTTCGAAAACTATTCAGAGCTTTTTCGGGAACATCGTCTCCCGGTTCAAAGTAATATGTTCAAATCGTTTTCCCCTATACTAAGGGTGTTTGCAAAAACTAGCTTATTTTACCGTAAGCATTCTTAACATATAACTTTATCATTTCAATAAACTCAAAACAAATGAGTAATCATTTTTAAAACATGCATGCATATGTATCGTACTAGCTTTGTAAACAATATAATCACAACAACAGTAATAGGTTTTGAATACTTGCCTGAAAGTGCGGAGGTAGTCGGGGGTCTGAAATCGCTCTAGTAACCTAAAATGTCACCAATGTACAAGGTTAACCATCGGTCTCCATGTGACTACTCAATTCTTGACACTTAGGAGCGCTAACGCTCGACTACTAGGCTCGCTAATGACATCGCTTACGCACCCTCGGCTCCACTATTTTTATTAAATTAGAAAATAACATTTTTAAGGCGACTCCAACTCGAGGCTTCGGGACCAACGAAGTCTTTTATGATTTTTGAAAAAAAATTACAAGTTCGGCGTTTGATAGTCGTATCGTCGCGAAACGCCGTTTACGAAAACGGTCGTTTCTCCTAAATCGTAAGTCCGATTTAGGAGAACCACATATCAAAACAAAGCTTAAAACACAAACTATCCAATCATGGTAGTGGTAAAGTTTGAAAACTGAGGGCCTTGGACCTAATATCTAACACAAGAATGGGTTTTAGAAAAACGGACATAACGACGGCTATGAATTCAACGTTTCCAATTTTATTACGAGACCTCCTCCATACCAAACCAAACCAACAATCAACACACTTCATTATAACATTTAAAACAGCCTTTTAACTTCATCATACATCAAAACAAGCTCCTCACAATCATCCCTTTACATAATCACTCATAACATCCATTTAAAGTTCTTAAACTACTCTAAATCAAACCATCATCAAAAGAACTCTTAAAGATCAAGTTTAAACTTATGGTATGGCTTAAACACAAAAGGGAGAAGATATTATACCTTCCTTGAAGTGTAAAAGTGGATACTAAGCTTGGTAGAGTCCTTGCATAGCCTTGATCTAGCTTGAATCATTCAAGAAATCAAGAACAAGAAAGTTAGTTTTGGAAATCACTATTCATCCATCTTCAAACATTTTTATAAAATTAAAAAATAAATGGATGAGGCTGAAATTTGGTACAAAGCTTACCCATGATATGGAGGGGTTGTGGTTAAAATGTCATGAATTTAGAAGCTCTATAACTCGAGATATGAATTTTCTTTCCTTGGGTGTTCTTGAAAATCCAAAAATGGAGAAGAAAAATGTGGGAGGAAGATGAGAGCTTGTGTTGACTTGAACTTGTGGTGGAAATGAAATCATTTTAGGATATTTACTTGACTAGTTGTTTCGTTTAAGTTAGTGGAAAGTGACATAAGCATGGTGATGTCATCAAGCTTACATAATCATTGCCACTTGTCTCATCCTTATGGTGGAAGCATCTTTTTAAGCTTAATCCTTATATTAAAATGTTAACTAAGTGCCTAAATCTTGCACTAATTGACCCTCCCCCTTGCCTCTTGCATTACTTAGTCGTTTAATTATTTTACGACTCGTTTATCATTTATTCTCGTTGATCGTTTCGAAGGGAACTTATATGTGGTTTCATTGCCAGGGGCTCTATAAATCCTTCTTAATATCCTTTATTCCTTATTTAATCCCCTTTTATAAACCTTGAGTTTAAATCCTTAATTCTTATTCCTTCAGCCTAATTTCCTTCAGTGTCTGGTGGAATCTCGATAAAAATGAAAGTGTCCGGTTTCGAATTCTGACGACTTTTACATACACTCATATTCATTATAGAACACTAATACGAACTCATAGTTACGATAGATTGACTCCTATATAGGGTGGTTTGCTCACATTATTCAATCAGCAAGTTAATATTCATCAGGGTTTTGAATATTACCAAAAAATTGGGGTTATCACAGCCTCCCCTCATTAAAAGGATCCCGTCCCAGAATCAGGTAGAAATAAATGGGGATACTTTTCTAACATTGCATTTTAAATTCCTAAATCGATTCATGATCATTCCGATCCTCTTTCAACACATCTCACTAGCACTATAATCTTTGCTTCTCAATTCTCATTCTACTCAGTCAATAATCGCTATTATTCTTGGTATACGAAGCTATTCTGGTTATACCTTTACCTGTTGATATCTTATCATCCTTCTAATCGCTTATCTCGATTTTGGCATCACGAACACGCTTCAATTTCGGAGGTAACTTTACTTATACCGCACCTTTTTTTTCTAATCGCTTTCACTCTTGCGAGTTTGATCAAAATATAGAAGTAGAAGAATTTATTGAGAGATCACTATGATCAATAAACATTTGTTATATTGTATAGTTTGTACAGAAGGGGGCCAGCGTTTAGTACTTGACAAGCAATTAACAATTTGCGGTACCCTACTAGATTTCTATCACACAGACAGGTAATCGTTCGGCAGTACCTCCCCTTCTTGAAGGGTTGTTCCTCTCAACTATGAAGAAGATGAATAAGAGAGGTAAAGAAACAATTTCAGGGAATTCATGTAAAGATTCATGGTTGTAAAATTTTATGCTAAAATCTTATCTCTGAACAGTAGAGGCTTATCATAGAAATAAGGATATGAAGGCCAGTACCAAGTACTGCCTTATCACAGATTCGAATCAACCACCTCATAAATATATCCAGTGGTATCACTACAAGAATAATGTCAATAGACATCACACATTAGACATCGGTTAACTTTGCCACTGATGTTAAAAAGAGTATTGACATCACCCCGTGTTTTTGTGATGTCTTTGTTCTTTGTAGACATCGGTTATAATTAAACCGATGTCTAAAATTCACCAAAAAAAAAACAAAATTCGCGCCCACCATTTCTTCCCCCGTTAGTGAAATTTCATTCAGTTTAGTTCTACATTCCCCCAATCCCAAAATTCTCCCCCCTTAACCAAATTTTGGTTCCCCCCAAAAATCAATCTTCAGACACAAAATCAAAATAAAAAAACTAAAAACTAAAAAACAGAAAACTGTTCTCTCTCTCTCAAACCTGTCTCTCTCTCTCGAACCCCTCTCTCTCTCTCACCTCTCTCCCCTCACAATCTCTCTGAACTCCGGCCATCATCTCACCATCATAATCTCTCGAACCTCTCTCTCTCTCTCGAACCTCTCTCTCTCTCTCTCGAACCTGTCTCTGGAACCTCTCTCTCTCTCTCTCTCTGAACCTCTCTCCGCTCTGAATCTCTCCGTTAAGCCTCTTTCGTTTAACCTCTCTACTTCGGTAAGTGTTGTATCTTCTTGAATCGAACTGGTCTTCTCTGCATGAAGACCAGTTTTAAAAGTTGAGGATTTTTGAATTCAAAACCCTAATTTTGTAAATTGGGGTTTTTTCTAATTCGAAACCCTTATTTTTTTATTAATTTAGTGTCAAATCTTGTTGCTAATACTTTTCTTCTTGTTGTATACAGGACCTAATCTGAGAAAAAGATTTAAAGCTTTAGGTAATTTGGATTTTTTAGTTGTACATTTATATTTTTGTTTATTTTTTTTATTTTTGTAAATTAGGTTTTCATTTGTTTGTAATGTTGTGATTTGTTTTTGCAGGACATTAGTGTTGTTTGATTTTTCGATCTTCGGTGAGTTTTCTTCTCCAACTCTGTTTTGTACGCTTATACATTTGATTTGTTTTGTTAGTTTTGATAGTGTGTTTTTTATCTATGTGCTATGCAGTTGGTTCTTATGTTGATCTATGTGTTGTGTATAATATGCATTATGTATTATATGAAATCTCAGTTTTGTTTTATTTGCAATTATGTGCAGGAGAATTCATTTTGGTATTAGTATGTTATATTTAAATGTAGTCGTGTTCTGAATTTTGGATGCAAGTGTGTGGTTAATTTAGTGATTGTGTATGCAAGTGTTTAGTTGAAAATAGTACATTTATAATTTGATAATCTGCATCAGTGATCTGACTATTATACTATGGTTAATTATATAGTGATTATACATTAAGTACCGAATGACTAGTTAATATATAGTACTAGTACTATAATTAAATGTATAATATGAATTACGTAATGCATTACAAATCGATTCATATCATATTATAATAAAATATATAACATTAAAATGTATAATATGCATTATGTATAATATGAATTCTCAGTTTTCTTATGTCGTTTATAGTCTGCCCTATGTGTGGATGTCATACTTAAAATCAAGTTAGACTTCTAAAATAAATATTAGGCTTATAAAATAAATATAAGCCTTATACTGAATTTTTTAGTGACATACCAGGTGGTTTTAAATGGATAGGTCTTGGATAAAAGCCGATAGGGATTCTCTACAGTATGAAATTGGTGTTGAAAACTTCTTGATATTTGCCGAGGAAAATGCTAAAAACCCCAAGAAAATTCCTTGTCCTTGTGCACACTGCTCTAACTTCAAAAAGTTTTCTGTGAATATAATCAGAGGTCATCTTTATGAATCAGGGTTTAGTTTAGGATATTCTGATTGGATTTGGCATGGAGAAAACCATGATAATAGTACTAGGTCATCTATTGGTAGTACTTGTCCTCCCTCGAAGCCCATACCAATTTCAGAAACATTTAACGTGTGTGAAGCAGCCTATAGTAGGGAAGATTGCGATAAAGAGTCAGATAACTTTAAGAGGTTTGTTGCCGATGCAGAACAACCTCTGTTTGAGGGAAGTGAGTGTACTAAACTGGAGTCGGTCTTAAAATTACATAATTGGAAGGCTAGGTTTGGAGTTTCCGATAAAGCTTTTACTGATCTGCTTCAATCAATTGGATCAATTCTTCCTAAAGATAATCTGCTTCCGTCTAATATGTATGAAGCCAAGAAAACATTGACTGATTTAGGCCTCGAGTATATTAAATTCCACGCTTGTCCAAATGACTGCGTATTATACAGGGGTCCAATTCTCGAGTCTTCTTCCGAGTGTCCCAAATGCCATCTCTCTCGCTGGAAAGTTGGGAAAGATGGTCAAGTTAGGGTAAATGTGCCAGCTAAGGTTATGTGGTATTTTCCGATAATCCCCAGATTTAAAAGAATGTTTAAATCTTCATCTACTGCTGAATTAATGAGTTGGCATGCAAATAATCGATCCAAAGATGGAAAGATGCGTCACCCCGCTGATTCTCCTTCTTGGAGAAATGTAGATTGTAGGTGGCCTGAGTTTGGTAGCGAGGCAAGAAATATACGTTTAGGATTAGCGGCCGATGGTATAAATCCACACAACAATGGATTAAATAATCGGTACAGCTGCTGGCCAGTTATGTTAGTAACATATAATCTTCCTCCATGGTTATACATGAAGAGGAAGTTTATGATGTTAACAACATTAATTTCAGGCCCACAAGAGCCTGGTAATGATATTGACGTATATCTCCAGCCACTGATCGACGATTTAAAAAAATTGTGGGAGGAAGGTGAACCAAACGTGTACGATGCCCATACCAAATCCTTTTTCACTCTAAAGGCAATCTTGATGTGGACAATAAATGACTTTCCGGGATATGGAAATTTGTCGGGGTACGTTAATAAGGGTTATAGGGCATGTCCAGTATGCGGTGATCAGACCGTGGCTAAATATCTAAGTCGTAGTAGAAAAATGAGCTACCAAGGACATCGTCAGTATTTAGATCTTTATCATCCGTATAGGAGACAAAGGACAGCTTTTAATGAAGAACAAGAATTTGGTTGTGCACCTGAACCACTTAGCGGAGAGGAAGTGTTGGGGCAACAACAGCAACTTAGGTTCAGTTTTAGAAAGGGGGGGAAGCCAAAAAAGGTGGAGTCTCCATGGAAAAAACAGTCAGTTTTTTTGAGTTAGAGTATTGGAAGTTTCACCATGTTCGACATTGTTTAGATGTCATGCACGTCGAAAAGAACGTGTGTGATAATATAATTGGGACACTTCTACACATGAAATTCAAGAGTAAAGACAGCCTTGCCTCGCGTCTTGATTTGGTTGACATGGGAATACGGCCTGATTTAGCTCCAGAAGTAGGTGAGAAAAGAACATACCTACCTCCTGCCCCTTATACTCTCTCCCGGAAAGAAAAACAAATAATATTGGCATCATTGTACGACATGAAACTTCCATACGGACATGCTTCAAATATAAGAAATTGTGTATCGATGATTGATATGAAGTTGTATGGTTTAAAGTCCCATGACTGCCATATCCTTCTCCAACAACTACTACCTGTTTGTATTCGTTCAGTGCTTCCGAAAAATGTTAGGGTTAGTATCATAAGATTGTGTTTTTTCTTCAACTCTCTGTGCAACAAAGTTGTAGATGTGTCAAAGTTGAATAAATTACAAGCAGATGTGATATTGACCCTGTGTGAGTTAGAGAAGATATTCCCTCCGTCATTTTTTGATGTTATGATACATCTTATGGTCCACCTAGTAAGGGAACTGCGATTATGTGGACCGGTTTTTTATAGATGGATGTTTCCATTTGAACGCTTTAATAAAATATTGAAGAGTTATGTAAGAAACCGATTATATCCAGAAGGTTCTATAGCTGAAGGTTACCTCAAAGAAGAGTCAATAGAATTTTGCAGTGAGTTCTATAGCGGGAGTAGTAGAACAACCGGTCTTCCGAAAGATGAAGAAAAAATTTCCGGTCCAATCGGTGGTGTGATTATGAAGTCAGTTGCGGAAAAAGAACGAGATGAGGCTCATCTTTCAGTTCTTCGTAATAATTCGGAAGTGGAACCATATGTTATGTAAGTAAAACATAAAAAGTATACATATAATTGTTAAAGTTGTATTTGGTATAGTTTAGTCGAATTTGATGTAAGTAATTTCATGTTGCATAAAAAATATTTGGAAGAGATTTATCGAGGGAAAAAGAAGAGTGTACAGTGGCTATTGGGAGAGCACAATCGACAATTTGCCGATTGGTTTGAACAAAAAGTTGGTTTACATTATTTTTCCTTCTTTTTTATTTTTATATGTCGTGTTTTTAAATTTGTAGCCACTTATATGCATCAATAAATTATATGTAGGTCAGTACAGAAATGAGGGAGAATGCGGAAGCCGTATCTGAAACTATAAGATGGTTTGCTGGGAAACCTTCATTTTCAGTTTTGACTTACGAAAGTTATGTTGTTGAAGGGGTCCGATACCACACAAAGGATCGAGATAATGCAAGGGTAGTTCAGAATAGTGGTGTGTCATTAGTTGCAAGGACAGTCCAAGTCTCTAGTGCTAAGGACATGAATCCTATAGAGAGTGATTTAAAATTTTATGGGGTGATCAGGGAAATATGGGAATTAGACTACCACGCATTCAAGGCCCCTCTGTTTTTATGTACATGGGCAGCAAGTAACAAAGGTGTCAAGTCCGATGATCTTGGTTTCACCCTTGTCAACTTCAATCGACCAGGTCACAAAAAGGACAAATATGTCTCTGTTGACCAAGTCAACCAAGTATTTTATATTGAGGATCCAGTTGATGCTAATTGGTCCGTTGTGTTATCGGCGACAACTCGAGACTATCATGATGTTTACAATGAAGATGCTTCTGAAGACACCTCCTGGAACCCTCCCCCATTCTGTTCTAATATCCCTACATGTGACCCTGCTAAAATTGATGATGCAAGTGTTTGTAATAGAAGAGAAAATGTTGAGGGTATATGGGTCAAAAAGTTATAGGAGTCTAGCTATATATTCTCCTTATTTGTAATTTTTCTTGTTATTTGTAATTTTTCTTGTTATTTGTAATGTAGCTTGTGATCTCTGTTTTCTTGTAATTTTTCAATGTAGTTATAGAAGTCTATCTGTAATTTTTCTTGACAATTAAATGAGAATTTTGTTTAATTTTCTGCATATCTGTTAGACATTATACCATGAACTGTGTAGTTGTTCTAATCTGTTAAATATTAGTTAATTTTTTAGATTAGAGGAAGAGGAAAGAATGGCACCAAAAAAGCAAATGCGAAAGCAATCAGAAAAGACTGCATCACAGAATCTTAGCGGTGGAAGCCCCAAGCGGCTGGAGGATGTTCCGAACAATGATGAAAACAATGAAGGGCATGCATCGGAATCTCAACCGACTAACTCAGAATAGACAAATACTACAACTAATACTGCTACAAGGAAGTCTGGGGGTAAGCGAGGCGTATGCGCAATGTACAAAGTGATTGTCAAGAAAGCTCGCGGGAAGAAAGTTAAAGTCACTGCCAATGAATGGGGAATTCCTAATGGGGAAACTAGAGCCCGTTTGCAGTCTTACATTGGTATGTTGGCTAGGACTATGATTCCAATCGACATTCCTACGTGGCCAAATGTAGACCCTGAATTAAAATCAAAGCTTTGGTTAGATCTCCAGGTACTAGATCAATTGTAAAAAATTATTATCAAATATAGATCTTGAATATAAGTTTTTCCTGTTATGATTTTGTGAACTTGTGTTTTTTCAGGCTACCTTCAAAGTTAAACCAGAAATTGAAAACATGGTCCTAAAGTCAGCAGGCTCTAAATGGCGACAGTTTAAGACTGATTTGATGAGAAAGTATGTGCTACCATTTATTGGAGAAAAGAAGAAGCTGAGTAAGCCGCCAAGAGGCTATGGCTATGTTAGTAAGGCAACCTGGAAAAGTTTTGTGAGACAGAGGACTGATTCTAAGTGGAAGGTATGTTTTAATTCTGTAATATATGATTTGGTGATTTTTTTGCATCGTCTGTTGTAATTTTTGTAATCTTGTGACATGTTTTTAGGAAATTCATGACACACAAAGTGAAAGAGTGTCTATGAGAAAATATCATCACCGGTTGTCAAGAAAGGGGTACATCGGTTTAAAAGAAGATGAGGTAAGAAAAGTTCATTTAATTGTATAACTGTATTTAATTTATAATAGGTCAGTCCATAATAAATTAGAGTCCTACATTTTTTAGCCCTGGAGTTATTTGTATTACTGTATTTTATTTTATTTGTAACAGATAAAAAAAGGAAGGTTGAATCCGGGAGAAGAACCGGATAGAGCGATTTTTTGGCAAAAGGCTCGTAAGCGGAAAAACGGACAAGAGGTCGAAGAGGTCGATGAAGATTTGGCTGTTGTATGCGATAAAATTGTAAGTTTTAATTTTGGTTAAATTACATTAAAGTAGGCGAATCAGTAAAATTAGGACGACATAAATCAGTAAAGTAGGCGAATCAGTATAAATAGGACCCCTGTCAATGTTTTAGTTAATTGGTCTTTAATTATACTGATTACAATTATGCGAAATAATTATTATTTATCTTTTATTGAAAAATAGTTAACTCCATTTTGGTTAATTTATTTTCTTGTTAACAGAACGCATTGTTGGAAAAAAAGAAGAAGGGTGAGATTCAGTTTTCTGGTGCTGAAGATGTTCTGACAACGGCTTTGGAGAGTCGTGAGCATTCTGGGAGGGTTCGGGCTGTTGGAGGGTACATCACTCCAAAACAATACTTTAATTTGCCAAGAGAGCCAAAGCTTCGAATCACAAAGGCAGAGTTGATGGCCCGTGATCGACAAAGGGATGAACTGCTTGAAAAAAAAAACGCAAGCTCTCGAGGCAGAGATTGATCGCTTGAAGTCAGTGATCGAAAGTGGAGGTACTTTTCACTCTCCAATGCCATCTGAAAAGGCAAGTTTCGATCCGGAAAAGGATAAAGAAATGAAGTCAAATCCACCACCTGCAAGAGGAGTTGTGTTGGTATATGAAGATGATGACTGTGTTTTTACAGATGGCCCAACTAGGCCTTCACCTCCTGGAAGTCACGTAAGTTATTTTAATTTTGTGAGCAACCTTGTCATTTATCTTACTAAGGTAAATCATTGTTACCTTAATTTTTTAATTTTGTTTATTTAAATATTATAGGCCCAACGATCTTGTGAGCTATCTGTCGAGAGACTTGAGAATAAGGTTGCATTTGGTATGGTATATCCTCGCGAGGATAATTTAACTGATTTGGTACATGGAGTTGATATACCAATTGGACATCAATGTGTCTCCGTTGATGGCCTCATAAAACCAGATGCCTTGCTTCCAGCTGAGACACGTGGTGATGACATGATGACTGTCCGCGATGCTCTAGGATCTTTTTTGGCATGGCCTGAGGAATTAATTAGCTACACAAATGTTGCGGTATAATGAATAATATATATATGTATAATATTGTCTGAATTTTGAAATTAAATTGTTCATTTCAAGATATTAAAAATTAAGTGGTATGTACATTTTATTTTGGTTTTATATTATCATCAGGTGCAGAAAAAAGAAAGGCCCCGAACAAGTGCTGAAAAAATAAAAAAGAATGACGGGTTGCAGGATTTGAAGGCACAATTTCTTCAAGCAAAGCCAGGTGCGAAAGTGCCAAAGGGCTTTAAGCTGTTGTATAAACATGCAACAACTTGGATGAAAACTACCGGGGTCAGTATCCAGGTTCGATGTGAGCCGAATGTGTTTGGACATGAAAAAACAATTTATTTGTTGCATGAGAATGTTGTGTCTTTATTGGAGTTTGAAATGTTGGGCCAAGCAGTAGTTGCAAGTTACATGGCGTAAGTTACCTTTTTTTTCTTTTTAATGATCATTTTTTTTAATGTTTGTAATTTTCCAGAACTTGCATTTTAACATCAGCACTCTTTCGATAGGCACTTGCATTCTGAGATTAGTGAAATACCAGAACTGGCGGAGACATTTGCTTTTATTGACCCCGGATCCACATATCACGTGAATGCTGATTTTGAAGCATACATTTTAAACCGGTTGAGAGAGGGTAACCCAGATCGCCTATTCTTTCTTCCGCATAATCAGAAGTAAGTACTTATTGTAATACTGAAAATTAAAAACATGGATAGTACAGTACAAATTTCTATGTGATGTGTCCTATCTGTCTTTGTTTTTTTATGAAAATAGTATGCATTGGATTTTGGTCGTTATCTGGGAAGGGGAAATATATATTCTGAATCCACTACCTCACCCGACACAATTTTCAGAACTAGAAAAGGCGTTATCAAGGTAAATTTTTATTAACGTAACAGTTTAGTATAATTGCATGTTCATTTCTGTACATTATATGAGATTTTATGTTTTTTATGCAGGGCTTTGAAAAGTTACAACTCTGAAACCGGCAGGGGCAACAAGATGGCCAAGGCAAAGTTTCTTAGTGTAAGTACAATAGATCGAGTACCTAATATTTGTGCTTAATATATATGATTTATTTGACATGCCTGATTTGTCTTTTAATTAATGAAATAGGGATCTCCCAAACAACCCGGTGGGATTGAATGTGCGTATGTAATAATGCGATACATGAAAGAAATTATCGATGATGACAAGTTGAATTTTGCTAAAAAGGTATTACCTTGACGCTTCCGGTTTGCTATATACTGAGATATGGTTACTTTTCGATATGGTTACTTTTCATTCATGTACTGAATTTTGTTTGTTTCGAATTTGTAGTGGTTGGCCAAGACTCGATCGTGTTACAGCATTGAACAGCTAGATGAAGTTCGCATTGAGGCTCTGCAGTTCATCCAAGAGCATATCTGATCAATTCTTGTACTCAAGGTCTTTTCTTTTGCGTAGTCGTACATTTGGTAATTTAGACGGTTCTGTGTAGTAAGAATGTAAGTGTATAAATACTGGGGTTGCTATATAGGTTTGCAAATGCTGGGGGTTGTACATTTGGTAATGTAGATTCTGTAGTTTTTGAATGATTGATGCAGATGATGGGGTTGGTGTTGGTGATTTTTGGATGATTGATGCAGATGATGGGGTTGGTGTTGGTGGTTTTCGGATGATTGAATGGTTAAATGTATGAATGATTGACTGGTTAGATTTGTATGGATGCGTGTTATTCCAATGTTTTAGTTTTGGTTATGTAGTAAAGGACATCGGTTTTATTTTTAACAAATGTCTATTAGTAACGAGTACATCGCTTTTTTAGAAAATTAGTGATGTAAAACTTTACACAATTTGGTCTATAAATTTCTTACACATCACTTTTAATTAAGAAAAGTTGATGTCAAAAAAGATAATGTACATCACTTTTAACCAAACAAAACTGATGTCAAAAAACGCAATGTACATCAGTTTAAGGGAAATAACTGATGTGAAAAACTAATATGTTCAAGTCTAAAGGATACATAGACATCACTTCATTCTAGAAAAAACTGATGTTTATACGCTTAATTAGACATCACCTTTTATTAAAGAAACAGATGTTTAATATGCCATTTTACATCAACTCTGTCAAAATTATCGATGTTTTTGTGACAAAAAACATAGCTCAATATATGTTTAATATGTTTTAATAGGTGTAATTTAGTTATTAAATAATTTTGTTATAGCATTTTTTGTGAAAAATCATCACATAGACATCAGTGTTTTTCACTAAAATCGATGTTTTTGTGACAAAAAACATAGCTCATGATTTGTTTAACATGTTTAATTAGGTGTAATTTAGTTATTAAATAATTTACTTATAGCATTTTGTTTTAATAATCAACACATAGACATCTGTTTTTTAACTAAAATCGATGTCTAATCCAGTATAGACATCGGGTATTCACCGATGTCTAGAATAGACATCACCGACATCAACATCGGTTGGGAAACAGCATAGACATCGGCCAAAAAGCGATGTCTATGGACTTTTTTCTTGTAGTGTATCTAAGAATCGAACTCAACGAAAGAGCGTCTCAAGTTCAACAGTCTATGGGTTCATGCTCTCGTTCACTCTAAACATCAATCAGTTTTAGAAAACTCCTCCATATCTGGAAGCGAATATGGAATCTCTTACTCGGCACCATCGCTACTGGAATCCTACAATGTACTCCAGTATCTTTCGTATACATACTTGTAACTCTTTGTCAATAAGAAAGAATAAATAAGTAATAAGTAATTTGCTGACTTGATAGCCTATCCTTTATAACTTATTCGTCATCATGACCCGATCATTGGCAATCGTAACCCAACATCCATTATAATATATCTCACATGGTTGTCATCAACTCATCACTCACAACGTCATTGTTGCATTAATAAGGTCCATTGCTAATTTACTGCAGTTACTTGTTTTCCTTTGATTTTTAAATAGTTAAGCATATGGAATCCATCTCCGACACAACAATATCATCTAAGACGACATTCTAATAACTATTCCTGATCCATGAAGATCATTTCATGAACTTGGCGTAGATGTGTCATGTAGCAGACAAAATTATAGAAGGGTCTCAACCAAGGCAACAGTAGCAGGTTAACACCATTATTAATCGTATATCCTCGATAGGAGACTTGAAGCTTAAAGGTTCACTTAGTCTTTTTTTTTGTATCATGGTCCTGGATTATCTCAAGATAGTTTCTCCTAAGTTATGTAGTCTGCTTACAACGATGACAAGAATTAAATCCTTAGCAAATTGTTACTAGGGTTGAATACCGCCCAATTATTATAAGGAAAGCAAATCTTTCACACATATTATATCTTTCCAAGTTTCACCCAGCATTACTATTTTCCTTTGGTACGAGCATTTATACTTGCTCTCTTTTACTTAAAGTGTTGGCCACATCACTCGCCTTTCCTGATAATAATAATTTATTATAATCGATGCCTTTTGAACTGATTGCAACGAAGTTTTCTACCTCATTTCTAATCACTGCTATGCGAAAATATTTTCTAGAAGCAGAAAATATCACCATTTTTCTATAAGTTATTGCCTCAATCCACAGATGTGAACATTATCATGTCTAATTCCTAACCATGCCTAGGACTTCTCTTATCCTAGGTCCTTCTTGCTTAAAAACCATCTCTATTTCCATTGGTTTAGTCTATACTTTCTTTTGGTTTAACACATACCCCACTTGGCATTGCCATTATTATGTCATATATCTCGCATCAATATTTCTAATTCGAAAGCTCAAATATTACCTTCCTTCTTGTAAAATATTTTAAGGTCGTCCTTAATCCTTCTTCCTGTATTTCCTAGGTACAGGGCATATCAATATATCATTCATCAATTCTTGTCTATCCAGTTTCTAAAAATTCCTTCACTGATCTTTAAAGGTTGTTGCTACCTTAATCAATCCACTTTTTATTGTACAAACTCATAATATCCTTATTAGGGGTGAAATGCCATCATTTATGCATCCCCCATGGTTTATCTTAGGTTATCGATATTCTTTCCTCAACTTTATTTAAAAAAGTACTTACCTCCTTGAATAGGTAAATCAAATCATCCATCCCTGATAAGGGTATCTTTCAAATCATTCCCACCTTAATAGTCTAATCTATGTTTCATCCAAACTTTCTTGTTAAACCTTATGTCAACCTCTAGGGCCTCCACAAGACCATATATGTCTGAACGCTTTTCTGACCTGATTTAGTAATGGCAGTAATGATGTTCTAGAAGATATTGGTCGAGTTTAATGTAACTTTCCTTTCGCTTAATCCATACTCAGTTCTGCTATTTATCTTAACGGTCATCTCTTTATTGAGATATCCTTTATACCTGGAATCTCCTAATGGTAATCAAATCATAGGTGCTAGATATACTCTACATCCTCAAAGGTCAAACTTCCTCCATCCAATAATACAATTTTTTTTGCCTTCTTATCTCCTCAATCCAAACGCGTCTCATTATTAACCAATCGGCCTATCTCACCTATTTCCTCAAATTCTCCCCAACTTCAAAGGGAATTACATTCATCTACCACTAATGCTTTCAAATATCGACTTTACCTCACGGTCAGCAATCACCCTAGTACTTACATTCTTTTCATCTTTTATCGCTAGGGTTCCTTGGAGTTTCCGTATACCTAACTCTCTTACTGTTCTTCAACTCTATTTCCTTTATATTTCTTTCCCTCTTCGCTATTTATTTCCATTTCTATTACAATCTTTTCGTGCATCAACTTAGCCCAACCATTCGTTTTAAACATCTTGTCATTTCGAATTTGGGTCCTCCGAAACAAGCCTTGACAACTTTACAATCTTGGATTCATAATTTGTCTTACTAGTTTGCCTTTGCCTGACTCTAAGACTCATACAATCTTTTTCTATTTCCCAATGCTAAAGACAATGTTTGCATGGTACAAGGAATGTGTCAAGTGACTGAATATTCTAGAAAATTTTTATAACATTTTCGATGAGAGGGCGACCTTGTTAGGCCTCATTCACATTATTATTTGGAACTTTTGTCATCATACTTCACAACATATAGAATGCATTGTGAATTCACTTATAATAAATTTAAAGGTGAGTTAAGATAATGAAGCAACAATCAGTCCAATCAAGAGATATTAGTGATTAGCCGAACAAGTCTGGCTATCTCCACTAGTTTGAAACATAACGTCTAGCTAGGACAATTTGCTAGATTTTTATCAAAAGGCTAAAATTCTAACTAGTTAGAACAGTTAACTAGTCACTCTTAACGACGTATACAATTAGCTAGTTTCAAACTGCTAGTACAAAATCTTATTACCATAGCCACTTGAATAGAAGAAAACCAAAATCGTTGGCTACTTGATCAAGGAGTTGTAACAAAACAGTAATGACGTTTTGAACGAACAAGGTGACTATAACTTCGAATTAAAGTTCTTGATATTGGAACAATCGATATTCTTTCATTATATATTTCTCTTCAATGAAACGGTCCACCCCAAGGTGTCTCCGTATGGATGCTTTATCAAATTCTTTAATAGTGCAAATTTGGAATACCAAGATCAAATTGATATTCATGTTACGATTTCAACGCTAAATGTACAAGCCTCGCCTTAAATAGAAGAAAAGAATCTGTGAGGTATCTCTGAACAAAAGATCATCTATTTTTAAACAAGTGGATTAGACATTTATAAGCTCGTCTAAGGAGTTCATGTATAAAGGAAAGGATCAAATATTTTTTTTAAAAATCTTTGAAGAATATTTATCAACTAAAGAAATTTTTATCGAACCATCCTTGGATAGTTGAAAGAAAGAAAGGAATGGAGGGAGAAAGGGATAAAAATAAATATATAAGTTGGAACGGTTACTTGTCATGAATTATTCAAAGTAACTCGGACAAAATAATTTTAGATTGAGTAATGCACCAGCAAGTAGTTATCAAACTAAGTTAGTGGTCTTCAAAAGTTCTAACACTACTGGTACGAGAATCATCCTGTCTTCTCATTTTCACAATATAAGGTACCAACTAGGGTATTTCTTATAATCATCTTAAAGTCACTTATATGGTTGGAGGTTCATCCATATACATCCATAATTCCTCTGTAGTCATCCTAGGTTTACAGCCCTCATGGTCGAATCGATATATCAACTCATATGGGGTTTTGCTAATTAGTACATATGTAATCCCTAAGAAATTTTGCATCGGTCCAATCCAATTTTCCAGACTCAGTTGTCATTTTTCCGGTACATTCTGAGATTACCTTATTCCTCATTGTAATTATAGGCAACTTCATAAAGGTCATTCCATCCATTCCCAATATTCTTTGTCACTAAGTCGAACCACAATAGACTACTATACCAGCATACCCATGATGTTCTTATTGGTAAACAGTATAGATGATGATACGAATAATATGATTGCCGACTCTGCACGCTAGGCCGGAACAAAGGATACGGGCGTGAACGATACTCTTAGATTGCTCCATCAAGGAGGTGATAAGGTCTAAAACAGTCTCAATAGGACTAGGTCAACCCGACTCTTGAGGTGGCTCCTAGCTATAAGTCGAGAGGTAGCCTCATTCCTATCCATGCTATAAGCTGCGTCTTGCCAGAAATACTCCGCTCTCACTCTTCGGTGCCGTGAGTCGATCCATCAACTCGTATCTAATACTACGGGCTTCGGTCAGGCTGCCCATGGTTATATGATAATTAACGGCAGAAGAGCACGAACGGCTGCTCTTAGCGCTCCATGGAATTCATGCGGTGCAGCAGTGCTGGTTCGGGAAATCCAAATCGATAGTTAGGATCGGTATATGATGTCAACGGTGGAGGAAGTAAGGGTGGCATCTCCTCAATAGATGTTGGGCTATGGTTCAAAGAGGGGGCATGAACTAGTAGAGCCTCAGGGGTGTCTACAGGAATCTCCTGAAGAGTCTCTAGTATCGATGCCGCTTGGGCCATGGAAGGCTCCACTTCATCTGCCCTCACGCTCGGTTGAGTCCTTGGTAACTCTCTATCATTTGACGTCGCCCTTGCGGTTATTCTAGTTTGGGTAGTCACCACGACTATGGCCATCATCTCCTCAGTGTCAAATGTTCATTCCCGTCAGGGAAGATCACGAAATGCTTCTCAGCAACCATCTCTTCGGGAATGACATCCTCAACGTGAACATCATCCGGTCCCTCGGTAGGGCACTCTATCGAATCTACAATCTGATCACTAGCGTGTAGTAAAGCTTCTTCGTTCTACTACTCATAAGTCTCCAGGTCCGGTGACTCGCTATCCTCACGATACGTTTTATGTTACTCTTATCATATTTAAAAGGGTTCTAGTTGTCAGTACTACATTAAGTAGTCCGACTATGAACTTGGAAAGAGTTCTTACAATCTTGGTGAATTTACTATTTTAAAGTCGCATCATCTTTGGGGTTTATAACTATAGGCTCTGATACCATTTTTGTAGCACCCCCAAATCCGGGGTCGGAGATCTAAGTTGTCACGGTCCTTAATCCCATTATATCAATTGACTTAACTCATAATTAAATATTTCATACTCGTGACCACACAATAATATACACAACACAAACAGTTATAGTCCCAGAGATAAAATTTAAATAAACAAAAGTCATTTGGTTTACAAGTCATCAATTATTACAACCCAATGTTTACCAAATGAATTTATTAGTCCTTGCCATTAATCTACAGCGTTGCATTTATACAAAATCTTGTTACACCAAATGTTGAAGGCCTAGCCTATTGGTGCTCTTACCTCTACAATAGTAGAAACAATCCTAGTGGGAAACTGTGGAACGTTTCTTCCTCGATTGCAAACTGGAAGCTTGGTCCTGTCCATCTCGCCTAACTGTTGTTGTGTGATGGAAAAATAAAGCAAGGGTGAGCAAAATAGCCCACCAAAATAATGTATTTTACTGTTCAGCAGTATATAAGAATTTTCATAATATTTCTGAAAATCTTTGTTATGCATGCTATAGATCAAAGTATCAAAATCATATAAACGGTGAAGTTACAAGTGGCTTCAAATTATAATATTTACATCATCATAGAAAACTACGGTTAAATAACTATAACCGTGTTTAAATTTATAATTCATAAGATAAATAACACAAGGTGATATCATATATCTAACCTTGTTTAACATTTTTCCGAAATCTTTTGATAAGAATATGGTACATATTCTTCTTTTATAACATATTAAATATGGTTACATAATAATTCACAATATTTCATTTTTCAAAACACCAGTGAGAAACCTTTGTTATCTCATTATAATCAAAGTTCTCAAAACATTCTTTTAAAACTGAAGTTACGAGTTACTTCATTTTAAAACGTCTATTTTAAATATTCGACCAACCCTTATCAGTCACCCTTGTCGGGTGTTCTTGATAATGTCGCAGAAAATATCCATTCCGAATGATGAACTAATTTTGGAGCAATCACGTGCCCGGTTGTACGATGTACGATGATCAGTCGTATTCAATAAAACAAACATTCTTCTACTAGTAGTGGAGAACAGTCGTATTTATTTGTCGACCGATCGCTGAATCTCTAACAGGATTGAACAACGGCCGCTGAACGTCCAGGCCACTCATGAGCCAAATATATAAATTGTTGGACCGTACGCGACTACGGCCTCTTATGCCTCTCCTAGTTCAAATAAAATCCATGACTCTGAAACGTAAAGTTCGTCTCCCTAATCCCCGAGTAAGAACTCGTTAATAGGACTCCACGCAGAAGTCGTATCAATTTGGAAGAGGGAACTAACCAATATTTCCCAAGCGATGCTTGTTAATGGATTAAACTTGTTCCATGACTTACTCCCCGAGTATTAGGTAAGTATTAAATCTTTTCTCTTTATCCCTCAGCAACCCCTGTTGCGAGTTCATAAACTTTTTCAGAGTAGGACTCCCTATTTTGAGCGAATACTTAAATCTGCTTCTTAAGATTTAAGTTGAAAATAGGTTTTGGGGATCCTCTCCTTCACTTATAAAAATTCCTATATTAGGGTTTGAAAAATATTCTTTGCATAATATATTTCACTTTTAATCTCCTTTGAAACATTGACTAAATAAAGATTATTTATTTAAATAAAATAATTAGAGATACTCTCCCTTTAAAATGAATATTTGGAAATAATATTCATTAAATAATAATAATACTTATTTGTAAGTAAAGTATTTTATTTGAGAGTTTAAAATAATACTTGACTAAATAAATAACGATACTTCTTCCCAATATAATCGTATTTGAATATTTGAAATAAGGTTCACTCTCTAAGTGACCTCTCGAATATCTCTTATTCGAATATAAAGTTCGAAAACTATTCATAGCTTTTTCGGAAACATCGTCTCCCGGTTCAAAATACTATATTCAAATCGTTTTCCCCTATACTAAGGGTGTTTTCAAAAACTAGCTTCTTTTACCATAAGCATTCTTAAAATATAACTTTATCATTTCAATATACTCAAAACAATATGAGTAATCATTTTCAAAACTTGCATGCATATACATCGTACTAGCTTTGTAAACAATATCATCACAACAACAGTAATAGGTTTTGAAAATTTGCCTGAAAGTGCGGAGGTAGTCGGGGGTCTGAAATCGCTCTGGTAACCTACAATGTCACCAATGTACAAGGTTAACCTTCGGTCGCCATGCGACTACTCAATTCTTGACACTTGAGAGCGCTAACGCTCGACTACTAGGTTACTCGCTAATGACATCGCTTACGCACCATCGACTCCACTATTTTTATTAAATTGGAAAATAACATTTTTAAGGTGAATCCAACTCGAGGCTCTTATTTACTGTCCCGTACAAGTTATCAAAAAATTTCGGGACCAACGAAGCCTTTTACAATTTTTGAAAATATTTTACAAATTCGGCATTTGATAGTCGTATCGTCGCGAAACGTTGTTTACGAAAACGGTCGTTTCTCCTAAGCCGTAAGTCCGATTTAGGCGAACCACATATCAAAACGATAATTAAAATACAACCTATCCAATCATGGTAGTGGTCAAGTTTGAAAACTGAGGGCCTCGGACCTACTGTCTAACACAAGAATGGGTTTTAGAAAAATGAACATTACGACGGCTATGAATTCAACATTTCCAATTTTATTACGAGACCTCCTCCATACCAAACCAAAACAACAATCAAAAATCTTCATTATAACATCCAAAACAGCATTTTAACTTCATCGTACACCAAAACAAGCTCCTCACAATCATCCATTTACATAATCACTCATAATATTCATTTAAAGTTCTTAAACTACTCTAAATCAAACCATCATCAAAAGAACTCTTAAAGATCAAGTTTAAAGCTCATGGTATGGATTAAACACAAAAGAGAGAAGATATTATACCTTCCTTTAAGTGTAAGAGTGGCTACTAAGCTTGGTAGAGTCCTTGCATAGCCTTAATCTAGCTTGAATCATTCAAGAAATTAAGAACAAGAAAGTTAGTTTTGGAAATCACTATTCATCATCATCTTCAAACATTTTTATAAAATTGAAAAATCAATGGATGAGGCTGAAATTTGGTACGAAGCTTACCCATGATATGGAGGGGCCGTGGTTAAAATGTTATGAATTTAAAAGCTCTAGAACTCGAGATATAAATTTTCTTTCCTTGGGTATTCTTGAAAATCCGAAAATGGAGAAGAAAAATGTGGGATGAAGATGAGAGCTTGTGTTGACTTGAAATTGTGGTGGAAATGAAATGATTTTAGGATATTTACTTGACTAGTTGTTTGGTTTAAGTTAGTGGAAAGTGACATAAGCATGGTGATGTCATCCAACTTACATAATCTTTGCCACTTGTCTCATCCTTATGGTGGAAGCATCTTTTTAAGCTTAATCCTTATATTAAGATGTTAACTAAGTACATTAATCTTGCACTAATTGACCCTCCTCCTTTCCTCTTGCATTACTTAGTCGTTTAATTATTTTACGACTCGTTTATCGTTCGTTCTCGTTGATCGTTTCGAAGTGAACTTATCTGTGGTTTCATTGTCAAAGGCTCTATAAATCCTTCTTAATATCCTTTATTCCTTCTTTAATCCCCTTTTATAAACCTTGAGTTTAAATCCTTAATTCTTATTCCTTCATCATAATTTTCTTCAGTGTCTGGTGGAATCTCGGTAAAAAAAAAAGTGTCCGGTTTCGAATTCTAACGACTTTTACATACGCTCATATTCATTATAGAACACTAATACGAACTCATAATTACGATAGATGGACTCCTATATAGGGCGGTTTGCTCACATTATTCAATCAGCAAGTTACTATTCATCAGGATTACTATTCATCAGGGTTTTAAATATTACCAAAAATTGGGGTTATTACACTTTTCTCCTGTTGTAAGACTTGAAGCTATCAAAATTTTTCTAGCCTATGCAGCCCATGTCAATTTCAAAGTCTATCAAATGGATGTAAAGAGTGCCTTTCTAAATGAAGATTTGGAGGAGGAAGTCTATGTCAGTCAGCCTCCTGGTTTTGAATACCCCAACTTTCCAGAATATATTTACTATCTTTTGTAAGCACTCTATGGATTGAAGCAAGCACCTAGAGCCTGGTATGATACTTTGTCAAAATTCCTTCTAGAAAATCATTTCACAAGAGGTACCGTTGACAAAACTCTTTTCTTTAGAATGTTAATGGCTCTAGTATACTTGTTCAAATTTATGTAGATGATATTATATTTGGCTCTGCAGATGAAAAACTTTGTAAAAAGTTTGTCAAATTAATGCAAAGTAAATATGAAATGAGCATGATGAGAGAACTAACTTACTTTCTTGGTCTCCAAGTTAAGCAAGTTAGTGATGGAATATTCATTAGTAAAATCAAATACATTCATGATCTTTTAAAGAAATTTAACTTAATGGATTGCACATCTGCAAAAACTCCTATGGCCACTTCCACTAAACTTGAAATAAACACAACTGAAAAGTCTGTGGATATTTCGAATTATAAAGGTATGGTAGGTTCACTTTTATATTTAACAGGCAATAGATTGGATATAATATTTTCTACTTGTCTTTGTGCTAGATTTCAAGCTGAACCTAGAGAATCTCATTTATTAGTTATTAAGAGAATTTTCAGATATATCAAAGGAACACCAAAACTTGGCATTTAGTATCCTAGAGATTCTGGCTTTGATCTAATTATTTATTCATATGCATATTGTACAGGTTTTAGAATAGATAGAAAATGTACAATAGGAACCTGTCAATTTCTAGGAAATAAACTAGTGTCCTGGTTTAGTAAGAAACAAAACTCAGTTTCTACTTCCATAGCTGAGGCTAAATATATTGCTGCTGGTATCTGTTGTGCACAAATTTTATTGATGAAGGATCAACAATTGGATTATGGTCTACATGTAGAGAAGATTCTAATTTTCAGTGATAACACAAGTGCCATTGCCATTACTGAAAATCCTGTACAACATTCAAGGACAAAGCACGTTGATATCAAGTACCATTTCATTCGAGAACATGTCATGAATGGTACTGTGGAACTATATTTTGTTCCAAGTGAGCAGTAACTTGCAGACATCTTTACCAAGCCACTCGATGAGTCAACATTCACTAGGTTGGTAAAGGAGTTAGGTATGCTTAATTATTCCTAAATTATTTTGATGTCTAAGAAATTTGCAATGCATCCAGAAACAAATTTGAATTTTCCTAAAAAGATGAAATTTTGGCTAAGTCAATATTTATATCTCGACGGGTGTTCATTATCCGTTGAAAGTGAATATCCATTGAAATTTATTATCTGTTGAAAATCAAATATTTTTATGGGTACTTTATATCTTGACGGACATTTATTTAATCTATATTCATTGGATTGCTTTAATCATAGCCGTTAATTCTATACCTTATCCGTCGAATATACTTACAGTATATATGTATATGTCGATGGATAATCTTTAGAATTTCTACAGTTTATTTCATTTTTAAACGGCTATTTTTGGAAATTTTAATTGGGTACTTTATTGTATTTTTAATTTTTTCACTTGTTTATTTTAGAGAAAGTATAAAAGCTCCCTTTCATTTTTCATTTTACTTTTATCTTTCTCAAAGCAATTTTTACTCTCGTCGTCTCCAAAAACCCTTTTTCTCTGGAACTGCTTTCAATCACAAAAATGGCACTTGTAGTCAAGATTATATCTCAATCTTGATTTGTTTATGAGAAGAACCACTTCGTGGCACTGGTGGACAAGAACATTGTTGCTTCTGAGGACTATCACAAGATGATGGACTTCATTCGCAACTGCAAACTAAGCTATGCTATGCTTGAGTCTCCAATAATCTACTGTGAAGTTATGGAGCAGATCTGGACTACGGCTGTGTACAACTCCAAAGATAAAACCATTGCATTCTCTCTGAAAGGTAATGATTATTGTATTAATTGTGATAAAATACAAGCATGCTTCCATTTTCCTGAAAACAACATCAATGTTCCACACACAGACACAGATGTGAGCACCATGCTTGTGTCTATGGGTTATTCTCTCAATCCTTCCAAATTAGGTGAGATTAGGAAAATGGACCTTATAAAAGGATGGAGCATTCTCTATGACTCTTTTATAAAAGCATTTGCTGGTAAAATTAGCAATTTTGATGCAGTTACTTATTCCATGATTAACATGCTATATATTCTTTTGAATGACAAGTACTTTAATTTTAGTAACTCTGTCATGATAGAATTAGGGTATAAATAAGGAAATATCAAGAAAAGGTCCAAGAATATATACTATGCTAGGTTTCTTATGTTGCTAGCAAACCATGTTTCTAAGGACCTCTTGATTGAGAACCTAATAAATAAGCTTGATTGTGGGTCCAAAAAAGAGGGTACTTGCTGATTTGAATAGGAATAATCTTCACAGTGAAGTGCTTCTGAACTATCTGCCAATCATGGAGGCACCTCAGGTAAGTGAGGTAACTGTTTTTGTCACTACTCTTTCCCAACCTCCTATTTCTTTGCAAACAACTATGGTTATGGTATCTGTGACTGTGACTAAACAGATGCATACCCAAGCCACAAAGACTAAAATTTCAAAATCAAAATCAAAGAAACCCCACTCTAGTTCCTCTCAAATGAAACTGGTTTTAAAAACTACCACAACACAAGAGGGGAATGTGAAGAGTGGTAAGAAAGGTGAGGGACAGAGTGAATATCAAAGAAACCCTAATGATAAGGTGAGAGAGGTTAGTGAATCCCAGCCTAACCACATTACAGTCTCCCAACAGGCTGTGGTGATTAATAAGGAAAGTAGCACATTGCTAGATGCATACTCCCAAAAAGATGTAACTATTAAAAATAGCTCTTCTCCAAGAGCACATAACAAAAGGGGTAGGGACACTACAGACCAAACTCAAACCTATGTCAGAAAGAAGAAGTTGAAACCTTTGGGAGAGTCATAGGGTGCACACACAGTGCCAACTACAGTCAAAGACTCAATTACTGCACCATCTCAAACTCAGGTTGATGTAATAACCCTAATTTTTGGAATTTTTGAAACACTGATGAATAGTAACTTTTGCTGATGATGCTGATTAAGGAAAATTATCAAACCACACTATATAGGAGTACTGTTATGTTGTCAGAATGGGATAAGAATAAGAAACGACGTATGGAAATTCTAAGATCGTATTAGTATTCTATAAAGTAAATAAGTGTATGTAAAGGTCGTCAGAATCCAAATTTGAACACTTTAATTTTTCCCGAAAATCCACCAGATACCGAAAGAATTGAGTATAAGGTAACACGATTAAGATGATTTAAATTCAAGTATTATAAGAGAGGATCATAAAAGGAATATAAAATATTGAGAAAGGTTTAGGGGAAACCCAAGTAATAAGATCCCGGATATGATCCCCCAAACGATTAACGGGAACAGGAGTTAAGCGAACCGTAAAACAAATAAAAGGTCAAGAAACAAGCTTGTAAAAGAAGCAAGGGAGATTAATCAAGTGGAGTAGAAACTAGGTGACATCATCACATGACATATGGCTTGGGGATGAGGTCATCAAGATGATGCAAGCACTTTATTAAAGTGAAGATGAGTTCAATCAAGTAACCACTTGGTTAATTCACAACCAAGTAAATTTTGGCACAAATCTCAAGGTCAACCAAGCAAAAATGAAAGTAAAAGATCATTTCTTCATTTTTGAAGTAAAAACCCGAGAGGAAAGGGGACAAAAAATGGAGAAGACAGAAATGCTTGTAACTTGAGTTTCCCTTGGCCGATTCGCGCGTGCTACCAGTCAAATCGAAGCCCTCGAGAAGCTCTACGGATATAGGGTAACCACTCTCCTCACCTCCTTGATTACCATACTCGTTTTTCATGATTTATGGCTAGATGAATAGTAACCATGTTTGTGTTCTTGAATTCTTTGAAAAGAGCAAGGTTGTTTAAGGTTAGATCAAGGTTCCTAGAGGCGATACAAGCTCTTTTCTTGTGTTAAGAAGCTCCAAGGAAGGTATGAATCTCTTGAACCCTTATACATCAGTAGGGTTAATAAGATTTTAAGCTTTTATGATTTGGATTAGTAAATAAGAAGCTTGATCCATGTTTGTTAGTTGTTTTGGTTGATTTGAATAAGTTATGGTTAACGAATCTTTGGTTATAATTAATGGATCTTGATTGTGGTTGAATGAGTTAAAAATCTTGAGAATTTGGACTGAGATAGTGTTGTATAGATGAAATATTGATGGATTGGTGATGGTTGATGAATTGGTGAGGTTTTGGCATAGTGAAAAATTTGGAAAACTCGTAAACATAGTAGTCGTAATGCCCGTTTGCATATAAGATTGTTTGTGCTTAGAATAAGGATCAGAACACTCACTGCTTAAACTTAAAATTGCCATTTTTAGCTAGATCGTGTCGTAAGCTTCGTTTTGATATGTGGATCGCTTGGTTCCAATGTACGGTTTAGGAGAAACGACCGTTTTAAGTAACGGCGTTTCGCGAACAAACCATTTCCCCTCACCTTACTTTGAAACCTTGGTTAAGGTCCTTAAATGACTAATTGGAGTATGAAACAATTATGTAAAGTGGATTAGGCAGTTGGTAGAGTACTCGCGAAGTTAATTTATTAAAAATGGTGGAGCCGAGGGTACTCGAACGACTTATGTGATTCGTTAAGCGTAGAAGTGACCATAAGCGAACGTTAGGGTTCAATTGGTTAAAGTCTAGTTTCTTAAGCGACCGGGGTTTAATTCCGACTTATGTTGTTGTTCATAGGTTATTGGACCCACTCTAAGCTTAAGTCTAACACCCCCAAATCCGGGGTCGGGGATCCGGGTTGTCACGAGTTCCATTTCCCTTAATAACACCCAATCTTAATAATTACTCAACTACTCTGTACTATGACCCCACAATAAACACACACCATACGTTATAGTCTCAGAGATGAACATCCAAAAATAACCACAATTATCTGCCAATACACCTTAAAAGGTTTTCTGAATAAATTTACATTTCTTTGCCATTATTACAATTCATAATTATACATAAATCTGGTACATTAGAAGTTGAAAGCCTAGCCTATTGGTAGTTCCTACCTCAGCTACGGCGGCATCAATGCTTCTAGAAAACTGCGAAACGTCTCCTAATCGCTTGCGAATCGGGAGCTTGGTCCTGTTCATCCTTTCTATCTGTTGTTGTGTGATGAAAGAAGAAAGCAAGGGTGAGCAGCAAGCCCACCAAAATAATATGTATAATGATTAATAGTATATGAGCCTTCTCTTAGTACTCATGAAAGTCTTGGTCAAAAGAAATGAACCAAGTTGATATCTTAATGCGATGAAGTCGCAAAATATTCAGTATATATATATACATATATACTTTTCAAAATCTTGGAAGTCCTCTTCCATGCATAATATACACAAAGTCCCAATGTATAACTGTATAAAAAAAAATATCGTTGCAAGGTGATCTCATATATCTAACCTTGTCTCAACGTTTTTCTGAAAATCTTTGTCATACATAAGACAATTATTAATTAGATATAAGTTTAAAAGATGAAGTTACCAAATACTTGACTACACTTATATCATTTATAAAGCTACTTGAACTACCAATGTTCAAAGTATAATGAGCTTTTACCAGTTCATCACATAGATGAGACTACAAGACAAGATTTGAATAGATTAAATCTTTAAAATATTATTAAAGGAAATGAAGTTATGACATACTTCATTAAGTCTGATATATATATATATATATATATATATCCATATATACATCTTTCTTTATACATTTCCTGAAAACCTCTGTCATGTAAAGTATGAACAGAATTGCAATATCCAATAAGTTTGGAAAGGAAAAGAATTTTGGCATAAACCAGATATCTTGCTGATCAGGCAAAGATACCCATAAGTAACCTTTTCTACTAGTAGATGGACGAATTCCCCACTGGTCATCACCCTGGTCTCAATAGGACCTTATGTTGGACTGCCACTCAGCCACTTATGCATTTGATGGACTCCCACTGAGCCACTTACACTATCATGGACGCCCACTGAGCCCATGTTGCTTATGCCGACTCAATAGATGGACTTACTTCCCGAACGTTGGGTAAGTAATCAATTCATTTACCAAAACTGCAACCTTGTTGCGAATATAAAATACACCACAGAGCCGGATCCCTCAGGTTTTGAGCGAGTATTTAAATCCCCTTAAAAAGGAAGATCTTAAATATAAAAATGAGTTTTGGGATCCGCTCTAACTTTTAAAAATCATTTTGAAGACTCGAAAACACTTTATAGAGTGTTTGGAGTAAAGCTGATTTAATGCAGTAAATCAGTCCCAGAATATTTAGAAAATGACTGAATATTATTATTTAAATAATATTCCCATAAAGAATAATCTTTATAAAAATAATTGAAGTAGAAGTATTAAAACTTATACTTGAAACGAGTATTAAATAACCAAAGATATACTTATATGAAAGTACTATCTTTATTTGAATAATCGAAAATAAGTTTGATTATTGACACCTTATTCTTTAATAAAATAAAGAATATACCTCAGCAAATAATCGGAGTCATAGATCCTCAAATGAATATTCAAATAATATTCATTAAATAATATAAACTGAGTCATAAGCCCTCGAATGAATATTCAAATAATATTCAATAAATAATATAAAAGAGTCATAAGCCCTCGAATGAATATTCAAATAATATTCAGATAAATAAATAAAAGGAGTCATAAGTCCTCGAATGAATATTCAAAATAATATTCATTTAATATAAAGGAGTCATACGCCTTCGAATAATATTCGAAATAATATTCAATAATAAAATAAAGTTAAAGTAATCGAATAAACCTTATTCGATTAATAGTTTTGAAAACTATGACCATATATATATATATATAAGTATATATATATATATATATCCATATATACAAAATCTACTCGGGATCCTCGACTCCCGGTTTTAGAAAATATTTTCACCTTTGGGTCCCTATACTAAGGGTATATGCAAGTTACCGCTATCCTCTAGCATAGGTATTATGCAACTATAAGCATTTGAACCAACAGATATATAAATCAAGAATATGAAACAGGCATGCATATATACCATATCACATGCTACAATATAACGCAAGAATTTGCTAATAACCAATATGCATTTATCGCAAGATCATGCATATACACATATTCATCACAACAACAGTATAACGGGTAGAAAACTTGCCTGAGCGACTGGGGGTTACGAATGGCTCGGGACGAGTCTGGTAACCTATAAACAACAAGTAAGTTGGAATTAAACCAAAGTCACTTGTAAATCTATACTTTAACTAACTTAGACTCTAACGCTTGTTTTGCGCTTACTGATTTTCTTAAGTCACTCGAGTACCCTCGGCTCCACCATTTTTAATAAATTAACCATTACGAATTTTAAGGCGATTCCTTCGCGAGTGTCTTACCAACTGCCTAACACTCTTACCATAATTGTTTCATACATTAATTAACCCTTTTTGGTCTTTAACCTATGTTTCAAAGTAAGGCGAGGGGAAATATTTCGTTCGCGAAACGCCGTTACTTGAAACGGTCGTTTCTCCTAAACCGTGCATCGGAATTGAACGAACTACATATCAATACGAAGCTCGTAACACGAGCTATCTAGACATGGCAATGGTCATAATCTAGCAGGGGGTTCTCGTGTCCTAATGTTATGCACAAAGTTTAAGTTTAACATTCATACTTATGCCTAAGCTTAACTTTAACCATACTTAAGTTCTTTTAATCAAAACAACAACATTTACCAATCCAACAACATCCCAAAACTCACTAATCTCTACATACACAACCATCAAGCCTCTAATGAACTAAAATACTCATATTATGCTCTTAACATTCAATAACAAAGCTTGGTTAAGAGATTATACCTTCCTTGAAGCTTTTTAACACAACACAAGAGCTTTGAATGCCTAAAGAACCTTGATCCTTGCTTGTATAACCTTAATCTTTCATAAAAATTCAAGAAAACTAAAGTTATTTCTTGAAGGTTACTATTCACCATCTTCTTCCTTGATTTATAGAAAAAGATTAGCTTGGAATTAGAAGCTTAAACTTATAGGAAGTATGTAACTATCCATGGGGAAGCTTAGATAATTACCTTGCTAAATAGTAAGTGGTGGAGCTTGGATCTTCAAATTTTAAGAAATGGGCCGAGAGCTAGCTTGGGAAGAAAGAGATTTTTGTGTTTTGTTTGATGAAAATGAAATGATTTGCTTGGTTGGTTGATTTTTGTGTTGTTTTTGGTTAATGACTTAATTAACCTTGATTTTGTGTGGTTATAATTCAACCACACTTCCTTCCCTTCTATGTCATGCTTGTGTCACCTTGCACATGTCATAATGCTCCCACTTGTCCACACCTTGTGGTTTGATGATGTCACAATCCCTGGCTTCTTGTACAAGCTTGTCTCTTGGTCACTTATTTGTTTTACGGTTCGCTTATCTTTCGTTCTCGTTTATCGTTTGAGGGATCATACACGGGATCTTATTACTTAGGTTCCCTTAACCTTTCTCAATATATTATATTCCTTTTATGATCCTCTCCTATAATCCTTTAATTTCAATCCTTTTTATCCTGTTACCTTATACTCAATTCTCTCCGTATCTTGTGGATTTCCGGGAAAAATCAAAGTGTTCGGAATTGGATTCTGACGATCTTTACATACACTTATATACCACATAGAGTACTAATAATATCCCATAAGATCAATAACAGAACCCCTACATAGCGTGGCATGAAAAGTTTTCTCGTTCAGCAAAAACACTATTCATAAGGGTTTCAAAATTTTCCAAAAATTGGGGTTATTACAGTCTCCCCTCCTTAAAAGGATTCCGTCCCGGAATCAGATAGAAATGAATAGGGATACTTTCTTAGTATTGCACTTTCTAACTCTCAAGTCAATTTTCCCACATTGTGGTTCTACCATCAAACTCATACTAGTTTGATAACCCTTCTCCTAAGCACTTGTTCCTTTTCACTCTATAACCCTTCCTGGTTGCTCCATATAGGTTACGTCGGGTTGCATATCTATGCGCTCATATGCCTCTATTTATCTGGCATCTGAATTACACTTCCTTAACATTGATACGTGAAACGCGTTATGACTCGCTACATGTTCTGGGTTAGGGCTAGCTCATATGCTAACTTCCCAAATGTCTTAATATATCCAAGGGTCCAACAAATTGTAGACTTAGCTTTCCTTTCTTTCCGAACCTCATCAATCCTTTCCAAGGGATACCTATAACATTACTAGGTCCCCTATTTCATACTCTTTATCCTTTCATGTCAAATCAACATACTTATCATGTAATAACCCCAATTTTTGAGAAATTTTTGAAACCCTTATGAATAGTGTTTTTGCTGAATGAGAAAACTTTTCATGCCATGCTATGTAGGGGTTCTGTTATTGATCTTATGGGATATTATTAGTACTCTATGAAGTATATAAGTGTATGTAAAGATCGTCAGAATCCAATTCCGAACACTTTGGTTTTTCCCGGAAATCCACAAGATACGGAGAGAATTGAGTATAAGGTAACAGGATAAAAAGGATTTAAATAAAAGGATTATAGGAGAGGATCATAAAAGGAATATAATATATTGAGAAAGGTTAAGGGAACCTAAGTAATAAGATCCCGGGTATGATCCTTCAAACGATAAACGAGAACGAAAGTTAAGCGAACCGTATAACAGATCAGCGGTCATTAGGCAAACGATTAGGAAGTTAATCAAAGGGATTAATGGGAATGAGGTCATCCAACCAATAGAAAGAAGACAAGGAAGGGAGAATGACATCATGAGGATGACATAGGCATGACAAGAAAGGAAGGAGATGTGGTGACTTTTTAACCACACAAAAACCAAGGGCAACTAGGTAATTCACTAAAGCAAACAACAAAAATCAACCAACCAAGCAAATCATTTCATTTCACCAAGGCAAAACACAAAATTCTTCTTCTTCTTCATGAAGCTCTCGGGTTCTCTTCTTAAAAAATGGAAGTTCAAGCTCCTCCACTTATTATTTAGCAAGGTAATTATCTAAGCTTCCCCATGGATAGTTACATACTTCCTATAAGTTTAAGCTTCTAAATCCAAGCCAATCTTTTTCTATAAATCATCAAAGAAGATGGTGAATAGTGTTTTCAAGAACTAAAATTTGTGTTCTTGAAGTTTTGTTTAGATTAAGCTTGGATAAGGGCTTTAAAGATGATTCCAAGCCATCCCCTTGATTCTCCACTCTCCAAGGAAGGTATAATCTCTTAACCAAGCTTTGTTATTGAAAGTTAAGAGCATAAAATGAGTATTAGAGTTCATGAGAGGCTTGATGATTGTGTATGTAGAGATTAATGGGTTTTGGGTTGTTTTTGAAGTTGTAAATCTTGGTTGTTGATTAATGAACTTAAGTGTAGTTTAAATTCATGATAAAGAATAGTATAAATGGTTAATGTGGATTTGTTGGGATTGTTATGATGTGATAAGGATGGATGTTTGTTGTATGATGGATTGAGGTTGGATTTGGGGTTGATTTGGAATGGGTTTAAATGGTTTAAAAATGGGAAATCGCGTAAACATAGCCGTCGTAATGTCCGATTTTCTTTGGACTGTTTTTGTGCATAACATTAGGACCCGAGAACCCACTGCTAGATTATGACCACTGCCATGTTTAGATAGCTCATGTTACGAGCTTCGTTTTGATATGTAGTTCGTTCGATTCCGATGCACGGTTTAGGAGAAACGACCGTTTCAGGTAACGGCGTTTCGCGAACGAAACTTTTTCCCTCGCCTTACTTTGAAACATAGGTTAAAGACCAAAAAGGGTTAATTAATGTATGAAACATTTATGGTAAGTGTGTTAGGCAGTTGGTAAGACACTCGCGAAGGAATCGCTTTAAAACTCGTAAAGGTTAAATTATTAAAAATGGTGGAGCCGAGGGTACCCGAGTGGCTTAAGCGAATCAGTGAGCGCAAAACAAGCGTTAGAGTCTAAGTTAGTTAAAGTATAGATTTACAAGTGACTTTGGTTTAATTCCAACTTACTTGTTGTTTATAGGTTACCAGACTCGTCCCGAGCCATTCGTAACCCCAGTCGCTCAGGCAAGTATTCTATCCGATACACTGTTGTTGTGATGTAAATGTATGTATATGCATTATCTTGTGATATTGCATGATTGTTATTTAGCAAATGTTGCGATATATTGTAGCATGTGATATGGTATATATGCATGCCTGTTTTATATTCTTGAGATATATATCTGTTGGTTTATTTGATAATACCTATGCTAGAGGATAGTTGTATCTTGCATATACCCTTAGTATAGGGACTCAAAGGTGAAAATATTTTCTAAAACCGGGAGTCGAGGATCCCGAGTAGATTTTTGTATATATGGATATGGATATATATATATATATATTTATATATATATATGGTTATAGTTTTTCCAAACTATTAACCGAATAAGGTTTATTCGATAACTTTATTTTATTTAATGAATATTATTACGAATATTATTCGAGGACTTATGACTCCTTTTATTTTATTATTTGAATATTATTCCGAATATTATTCGAAGGCGTATGACTCCTTTACATAATTATTGAATATTATTTGAATATTCATTTGAGGATCTATGACTCCGATTATTTGCTGAGATATATTCTTTATTTTATTAAAGAATAAGGTGTCGATAATCAAACTTATTTTTGATTATTCAAATAAAGATATTACTTTCGTATAAGTATATCTTTGATTATTTGCTATTCATTTCAAGTATAAGTTTTAATACTTCTACTTCAATTATTTTATAAAGATTATTTTTTTATGGGAATATTATTTAAATAATAATATTCAGACATTTTCTAAATATTCTGGGGACTGATTTACTTCATTAAATCAGTTTTACTCCAAACACTCTTTAAAGTGTTTTCGAGTCTTTAAAATGATTTTCAAAAGTTAGAGCGGATCCCAAAACTATTTTTATATTTAAGATCTTCCTTTTAAAAAGGGGATTTAAATACTCGCTCAAAACCTGGGGGATCCGGCTCGGCGGTGTGTTTTATATTCGCAACAAGGTTGCTGTCTTGGTAAAAGAGTTTTTGATTACTTACCCAATATTCGGGAAGTAAAATTCTTGGAACAAGTTAATCCATTAACAGGCATCGCCTGGGAAATATCGGTGAGTTTTCCTTTCCAACTAGGTACGACTTCTTGGTGGAGCCGTATCAACAAGTTTCTACTTGGGGAAAGGGGGAAACGAGCTTTACGTTTCAGAGTCATGGATTTCATCTGAACTAGGAGTGGCGTAAGTGGTCGAGTAGCGCCGGCCCAGCCTTATTATATTGGCCCAAATGGCCTGGAAGTTCCGCTAAGGCGGTCCATTCCTTAGGAGTTCAGTGTTCGGTTGACAAGTAAATCCGACAGGTTCTCCTCTACATGTAGAAAATGGTGGGGTTGTACTACTACGACTGATCATCGTAAGTGGTCTTCCTGGCGCGGCAAACTCCCGTAATGAGTTCATCATCCAATTGGATAATTTCTGCAACACTGCCCAGAGCACTTCGATAGAAAGGCTACGGTTGGGCGATTGTTGAGTGTTGGCAGGGTCAAGTTTTCAAAATGATGTTTACATCAAATGAAGTATCTCGTAACTTCATTTTATTTTGATAATATTTTAAAGATTTAATCTATTCAAATCTGGTCTTATAGTCTCATCTATGTGATGAACTTTTGAAATTAATTATAACTTGAACGGTGGTAGTTCAAGTAGTATTTGGAAAAGATATAAGTATATTGGAGTATTTGGTAACTTCATCTTTTAAACTTATATCTAATTAATAATTGTCTTATGTATGACAAAGATTTTCAGAAAAATGTTGAGACAAGGTTAGATATATGAGATCACCTTGCAACGATATTTTTTTATATATACAGTTATACACTGGGATTTTGTGTATATTATGCATGGAAGAGGACTTCCAATATTTTGAAAAGTATATATGTATATATACTGAATATTTTGCGACTTCATCGCATTAAGATATCAAACTTGGTTCATTTCTTTTGACCAAGACTTTCATGAGTACTATGAGAAGGCTCATATACTAGTAAGTATATACTAGTAATTATCTTACACACGATAAAAGACTCTAGTAAGTATCCATTTAGATACTTATATTATTGTTATCACTATATATTATCTTGCGAGCTGTAAGGCTCACTCTTGCTTTATTTCTTCATCACACAACAACAGTTAGGAAAGATGGCCAGACTCCAGCAGACCCAGCGCAAGCGCGTGGGAAGCGTCCCGCGTCTTCCCGATGATGTTGTGGCTGCTATAGCTGCAGAGGTAGATCTATTGGTAGATCAGGCATTCTATTTTTGAGAATCAATTATGTATAATTATAACTTGTGGCAGATAATGGCAATTAACTGTAAATTTATCAAGTAATCATTTTGGGTTGTAATAATTTTAAATTGTGGATTCAAAGACTTGTACTTATTTCAATTTCATCTCTGAGACTATAACGGGTTGTGGTGTGTGTTAGTGTGGGGTCACAGCATAAGGTTATTATTATTAATTAAGTGAAGTGATATTGTGGAAAGAAAGACCGTGACGACCCGGATCCCCGACCCCGAATCTGGGGGTGTTACAGAAATGGTATCAGAGCTAAGCGTTATAAACCTCAGAGATGATGGGACGTTAAGATAATAAGTTCACTAAGATAATAAGAACTCTTGCCAAGTTCATAGTCGGACTACCTAACGTAGTACTGACAGTTAAAACCCTTATGGGAACCCTTATAAATGTAGCGATAGAAGCGTAGTTCGTTATCGTATAGAGTAGCGGGACTCCGAACCCTGAGGTTGAGGAGCAACAGCGCGATGATGTTTTATTACTAATTGGAGATCGGATTATGGATCCGATAGAGTGTCCTAATGCAGGACCGGATGATGTTGATATTGAGGATGTAGCGGTTGAGGATGTTGTCCTAGAAGGGATAGTTGCTGAGGAGGATCCCATGGAGGATCCTGACGAGATTGGATAAAGGACCACTGATGAATTGATGACCATGGTTAGGTCGACTACCGGAGGTTCGTTCAAGTTTGTAAAGATAGTAACCCCTTTAACGCGGCTTACTCGTAAGACTGAGAAGTTCGAATGGACAGAGAAATGCGAGAACAGCTTTCAAGAACTGAAGCAGAGGTTGGTGATGGCCCTATGCTGGCATTGCCGGATGGAAAAGGAGATTTTGTGAAATGTAGTGACGCTTCGCATAAGGAATTAGGGTGCTTCTTAGCACAGCAAGATAATCGCGTCTGCGTCAAGACAATTAAGGTAATATAAAATTCGATATCCCCGCTCATGAGCTTAGGCTCGTGGCAATAGTTTTACCCTAAAGATTGGAGGCACTACTTGTATGGAGAGAAGCGCGAGAATTACCTAAGCCATAAGTGCTCTAGTACATTTTCCCGTAGAGAGAGCTCAACATACGCCCGAGGAGGCGGTTAGAGCTAATCAAGAATTATGATTGGGAGATTCTTTATCATTCGGGGAAAGCCAATATGGTGGCTGATGCCCTTAGTAAAAAGGAGAGACTCAAGATGATAATGCCTTTTGGAGAGTTTATAAGAGATTTTGAGAAAATGGAAATAGTAGTGAAGGTAACCGGAGCCGGTACCGAAAGGCTGTTTGAGATTGCAATACAGTCTGAATTATCGGAAAAGAACATATTGTGCCAGAAAAAGTGATGAATGAAGGCAGAAAGCCAACAAATAGATATGAGATTAATACCGAGAGAGATGATAAGGGAATAATGAGGTATTCCTATAGAATTTGGGTTCCAAATGTTTAAGAGCTTAAAGATGAAATCTTAGAAGAAAACTAGTTTGAGGAATAAGATTTAGAGCAAACCCTGAACGTGATAATCAGGGAGGTCGCAATTAAGATATAAAGAACCCGGAAAATAATAAAGTGGAAAATGAAGATTTTAACATATAAGATAACCCCAAGTATGGGGAGTAGGAAGAAATATTTAGACTGAGAAAACAAAAGTCGAGCGAGATAAGGAGACCCGAGACGGTACTCCTATACGGAAATTCATGGACCTGTCTAAAAAGAACTTAGACTATTATCCCCAACCACCACCTTGAGGAAACAATGCGGTAGGAAATTCTTTCATGACCTTTAAGTCGCTAAGCTCTCAGAGTTCCAAGGAACAAGCTGACCCAGTCGAGGCAAGAGCCTGGCTAAAGGAAATATGGGAATCATTTGAGATTCTAAATGATTGACGAATCACAAAAGACTGTTTTTATCACTTACCCTCCTAAGAGAGAGACCACCCGCCGGTGAAAGGCCAAGGAAGGCACGGAGCAAGAGATTATAATAAACTGATTTAAGTTCAGTCAATTGTTTTCAGGAAAGTACTTCCCAAGGTTATGGAGATAGTGTAAAAGCTTAAGAGCCAGAACAAAGGCAGACGAGTATGATGAATTATGAATCTAAGTTGTAAAAGTTATCAAGATTCGTTCTGAAGACACGAATCCAGAATGACAGGATGTTTGAAATCAATGCTTATGTTGTGTTGGTTCATGAAATAACGATAAGAGAAAGGAATATAAAGGCAAGAGAGTTTGAGGAATGATAAGGGAGTTGGGTATGAGGAAACCCTAAAGACTCGTAGAAATAGAAATAGAAGAGTATGTAATCGTCAGGATGAGGGTGATTCACCATGAGTTAAAATTGATGGTTGAGGGCATAAGAGATACATATATTTTTTCCCCTGTAAGTTGGGAAGATTCGAGGAAACCTTGAGATAATTCGAAGGATAAATAATGAGACGCGGATAGACTAAGGGGATAAGAAAGTAAGAAATTAAGAAAATTGGATGAAGGAAGTGACCTTCAAGAAGGTGAAGTGTAAGACCGGTGGCATGATACCCAGAAAGGGAGACGCCAGATATGAAAGATATCCCAACATTGAGGTGACTGTTGAGATAAACAACAAAAGTAAATAAGGAATTATTAAGAAGAAGTTCACGTTGAACACGACCAATATCTTCCAGAACATCCATGTTATCGTTACCAGATTAGGCAAGAAAAGCGGATAACCGTTGTTATCTTTTGGAGGCCATTTTGATTAACCTCATTTTGTATACAGATGTTATTGTGAAATTAGGAATTTACTATCGAGGTAGGAATGATTGAATAAGATACCCATATCAGGGATATATGACTTTATTTATCCATGGAAGGATGCTTGTACCTTTTTAAAGGTGGAATTAAGGATAGAACATCGGTAACTTAAAACGAATCCTAGGGGAATGCATAAAGGTTGGCATTTCACCCTTGATAGGGATAGTATGAGTTTTGACAGTATGAATTGGAAAGCATTAAGGTAATAATAACCTTTAAGAATCAGTGGAGATATTTTGCAAAAGTATATAGACAATGGTTCTACTATTAGTAAATGGTATTGTGATATGCCCTGTATCTAGGGAATACAGGAGGAACGATTGAAGGATAACCTTAGAGGTTTTATAAGGAAAAAGGTAATATTCAAAATTCTCAAGAATAGAAATGTGGATAAAGGAAATATGACGTAATTATAATGATGCCAAATGGGGCACGTGTTAAACCACGAGAAAGTATGGATCGAACCAGTAATGGTCGAAATTGTTCAGGGCAATTAGGACTTAAGATAAAAGATGTTCTAAGTATGATTGAGAGTCAGTCGTGACGGTGATTAACCTCTAAAGACTGAGGCAATAACTTATGGAAAAATGGTGATTTTTTTTTTACTCATCAGATTTTAAGGAAAACATCTTCACTCAAGCAGTGATCGGAAATAAGGTAGAAAATTTATTTGGAGGTGGTTAATGTGACATTGACTGTAAGGAAATTTTACTATCAGGAAAGGCCAAAGAGGTGGCCGACACTTTAAAGGTAAGAGGATAATTATAGGCGCTTGTGCCAAAAGAATACAGTGATGATGGTTAAAGCTGTGAAGGTTGTATTATGGTTTGGAAGATTGACATTCCTTCTGATGACTGTGCAATACCCATCCGTAATAGTAGTTGGTAAAGGTTTAATGCATGTAATCGCCATGGACGGGCTATCTATCTTAGGAGGTCCTATCTTGGGATAAGCCAGGACCATGTTTCCAAAAGGACTAGACGAACCTTTGAGTTAAGTCTTCTATTTAAGGCATATGATTAAGAATGGTATTAACCTGCTATCGTTGCTTTGAGCGAAACTCTTCTGCAAATTTTATCTGCTTCATGTCAGGTATGTATGTCAGGATCAGGAGTGTTCTTCATGAATCAGAAATGGTGATTATGTTACCTCCTTAGAAGGATTTGATACGACATGTATGGACTCCGTATGGTTAGCTGTTAAGATTTTATGGAAAGTGAATGATGACAGTAGGTCAGTGGTGGACCATAGTAAGGCAGCAATGATTCTGCGAGTATTGAGCTGAATACAACCGTGAGAGTTGTATTGGAATGGGTGTTGAGATTGAGTACCACTAATCGGGTCGTGGTAGTGTATAAGTTATCATTGATAGACTAATTAAGTAGAGCATCTACCTAGTGAATTATTATTCTTTCTTATCAATAGAGAGTCGTATTATTATACGAGGAAGGTTGCGGTGCAAGCATAGAATTCAAGTAACGATGATGTCTAGAATGAGATCCCAGATTCGATTTTCGATGTCGAGGGAGTTTCAAAGGTAATTGTGTATAAGCTAGAGGAAGTGCATGGGTCCATAGAATGATGGACGGAGTAGCAAATATTTAAGCATGTGAAATAGGATGCTATAATACTTGATGTTGATATAAATACATATATGTTTTGTTCTCCTATGACAAACCTCTATAGTTCAGAGGTAGATTCCAAGCCAGATATTTTATGGCAATAATTTTTTTTCATATATATACAATTCTCTTCAGTTCGCTCTTTTCTCTTCTTTTCATTTCATTCATGTAAGCTAAGAAGAACAACCCTTCCAGAAAGGGGAGGTATTGCCGAATGACTATCTATCTGTGTGATAGAAGCCTAGTAGGATACCATCTATTGTTTAATTGCTTGTCAAGTACTAAAGGCTGGCCACCTTCTGTACTAACTATGCGATATAACAAGTGTTCATGATCATAGTGATCTCTCAACAAATTCCTTTACTTCTATATGATTGATCAAGCTTCCAAAGATAGAAGCAGCTGAAAAAGGAGTAGTAAAGTTATGGTAGTATTCGGAATGGAAACACATTCGTGATACTAAGGTTGATGTGGTTAATAAAGGGTTATAGAACGCTAGCGAGCAAAAGTATAACCAGTATAATATTAGGAACGGAAGGTAGTAGCGATTACGAATTGGAAAAGAATGGGTATTAAGAAGCAAAAGCTATAAATCTAGAAGCTATAATGAGAGTCTGTGCAATAGACTTGAAAGAAATTTGAATGATCACATAACGCGGATTGAGTTTTCTTATGACAATAGATCATATGTCAGTATTGAGATATCGCCTTATGAGATCCTTGAGGGAAGACAATGTCGATCTCCCTTATGTTAGGATGAAGTTGTAGAGCGCAAGATGCTTGGACCCGCAGTAGTCCAAAGGACCAAGGATATGATAGATCTAATCAGAGGACGGCTGGTAGTAGCCCAAGATGGACATGATAAGTATGTTGATTTGACACGAAAGGATAAAGAGTATGAAATAGGGGACCTAGTAATGATATAGGTATCCCTTGGAAAGGATTGATGAGGTTCGGAAGGAAAGGAAAGCTAAGTCTACAATTTGTTGGACCCTTGGATATATTAAGACGTTTGGGAAGTTAGCATATGAGCTAGCCCTAACCCCGAATATGTAGCAAGTTCATAACATGTTTCACGTATCAATGTTAAGGAAGTGTAATTCAGATGCCAGTCAAATAGGGGCATATGAGCGCATAGATATGTAACCCGACGTAACCTATATGGAGCAACCAGGAAGGGTTATAGAGTGAAAAGGGACAAGTGCTTTGGAGAAGGGTTATCAAACTATTCAGAGTTTGATGGAAGAACCACAATGTGGGAAAATTTACTTGAGAGTTAGAAAGTGTAATGCTAAGAGAGTATCCCTATTCATTTTCTATCTGATTCCGGGACGGAATCCTTTTAAGGAGGGGAGACTGTAATAACCCCAATTTTTGAGAAATTTTTGAAACCCTTATGAATAGTGTTTTTGCTGAATGAGAAAACTTTTCATGCCACGCTATGTAGGGGTTCTGTTATTGATCTTATGGGATATTATTAGTACTCTATGAAGTATATAAGTGTATGTAAAGATCGTCAGAATCCAATTCCGAACACTTTGGTTTTTCCCGGAAATCCACAAGATACGGAGAGAATTGAGTATAAGGTAACAGGATAAAAAGGATTTAAATAAAAGGATTATAGGAGAGGATCATAAAAGGAATATAATATATTGAGAAAGGTTAAGGGAACCTAAGTAATAAGATCCCGGGTATGATCCTTCAAACGATAAACGAGAACGAAAGTTAAGCGAACCGTATAACAGATCAGCGGTCATTAGGCAAACGATTAGGAAGTTAATCAAAGGGATTAATGGGAATGAGGTCATCCAACCAATAGAAAGAAGACAAGGAAGGGAGAATGACATCATGAGGATGACATAGGCATGACAAGAAAGGAAGGAGATGTGGTGACTTTTTAACCACACAAAAACCAAGGGCAACTAGGTAATTCACTAAAGCAAACAACAAAAATCAACCAACCAAGCAAATCATTTCATTTCACCAAGGCAAAACACAAAATTCTTCTTCTTCTTCATGAAGCTCTCGGGTTCTCTTCTTAAAAAATGGAAGTTCAAGCTCCTCCACTTATTATTTAGCAAGGTAATTATCTAAGCTTCCCCATGGATAGTTACATACTTCCTATAAGTTTAAGCTTCTAAATCCAAGCCAATCTTTTTCTATAAATCATCAAAGAAGATGGTGAATAGTGTTTTCAAGAACTAAAATTTGTGTTCTTGAAGTTTTGTTTAGATTAAGCTTGGATAAGGGCTTTAAAGATGATTCCAAGCCATCCCCTTGATTCTCCACTCTCCAAGGAAGGTATAATCTCTTAACCAAGCTTTGTTATTGAAAGTTAAGAGCATAAAATGAGTATTAGAGTTCATGAGAGGCTTGATGATTGTGTATGTAGAGATTAATGGGTTTTGGGTTGTTTTTGAAGTTGTAAATCTTGGTTGTTGATTAATGAACTTAAGTGTAGTTTAAATTCATGATAAAGAATAGTATAAATGGTTAATGTGGATTTGTTGGGATTGTTATGATGTGATAAGGATGGATGTTTGTTGTATGATGGATTGAGGTTGGATTTGGGGTTGATTTGGAATGGGTTTAAATGGTTTAAAAATGGGAAATCGCGTAAACATAGCCGTCGTAATGTCCGATTTTCTTTGGACTGTTTTTGTGCATAACATTAGGACCCGAGAACCCACTGCTAGATTATGACCACTGCCATGTTTAGATAGCTCATGTTACGAGCTTCGTTTTGATATGTAGTTCGTTCGATTCCGATGCACGGTTTAGGAGAAACGACCGTTTCAGGTAACGGCGTTTCGCGAACGAAACTTTTTCCCTCGCCTTACTTTGAAACATAGGTTAAAGACCAAAAAGGGTTAATTAATGTATGAAACATTTATGGTAAGTGTGTTAGGCAGTTGGTAAGACACTCGCGAAGGAATCGCTTTAAAACTCGTAAAGGTTAAATTATTAAAAATGGTGGAGCCGAGGGTACCCGAGTGGCTTAAGCGAATCAGTGAGCGCAAAACAAGCGTTAGAGTCTAAGTTAGTTAAAGTATAGATTTACAAGTGACTTTGGTTTAATTCCAACTTACTTGTTGTTTATAGGTTACCAGACTCGTCCCGAGCCATTCGTAACCCCAGTCGCTCAGGCAAGTATTCTATCCGATACACTGTTGTTGTGATGTAAATGTATGTATATGCATTATCTTGTGATATTGCATGATTGTTATTTAGCAAATGTTGCGATATATTGTAGCATGTGATATGGTATATATGCATGCCTGTTTTATATTCTTGAGATATATATCTGTTGGTTTATTTGATAATACCTATGCTAGAGGATAGTTGTATCTTGCATATACCCTTAGTATAGGGACTCAAAGGTGAAAATATTTTCTAAAACCGGGAGTCGAGGATCCCGAGTAGATTTTTGTATATATGGATATGGATATATATATATATATATATATTTATATATATATATGGTTATAGTTTTTCCAAACTATTAACCGAATAAGGTTTATTCGATAACTTTATTTTATTTAATGAATATTATTACGAATATTCATTCGAGGACTTATGACTCCTTTTATTTTATTATTTGAATATTATTCCGAATATTATTCGAAGGCGTATGACTCCTTTACATAATTATTGAATATTATTTGAATATTCATTTGAGGATCTATGACTCCGATTATTTGCTGAGATATATTCTTTATTTTATTAAAGAATAAGGTGTCGATAATCAAACTTATTTTTGATTATTCAAATAAAGATATTACTTTCGTATAAGTATATCTTTGATTATTTGCTATTCATTTCAAGTATAAGTTTTAATACTTCTACTTCAATTATTTTATAAAGATTATTTTTTTATGGGAATATTATTTAAATAATAATATTCAGACATTTTCTAAATATTCTGGGGACTGATTTACTTCATTAAATCAGTTTTACTCCAAACACTCTTTAAAGTGTTTTCGAGTCTTTAAAATGATTTTCAAAAGTTAGAGCGGATCCCAAAACTATTTTTATATTTAAGATCTTCCTTTTAAAAAGGGGATTTAAATACTCGCTCAAAACCTGGGGGATCCGGCTCGGCGGTGTGTTTTATATTCGCAACAAGGTTGCTGTCTTGGTAAAAGAGTTTTTGATTACTTACCCAATATTCGGGAAGTAAAATTCTTGGAACAAGTTAATCCATTAACAGGCATCGCCTGGGAAATATCGGTGAGTTTTCCTTTCCAACTAGGTACGACTTCTTGGTGGAGCCGTATCAACAAGTTTCTACTTGGGGAAAGGGGGAAACGAGCTTTACGTTTCAGAGTCATGGATTTCATCTGAACTAGGAGTGGCGTAAGTGGTCGAGTAGCGCCGGCCCAGCCTTATTATATTGGCCCAAATGGCCTGGAAGTTCCGCTAAGGCGGTCCATTCCTTAGGAGTTCAGTGTTCGGTTGACAAGTAAATCCGACAGGTTCTCCTCTACATGTAGAAAATGGTGGGGTTGTACTACTACGACTGATCATCGTAAGTGGTCTTCCTGGCGCGGCAAACTCCCGTAATGAGTTCATCATCCAATTGGATAATTTCTGCAACACTGCCCAGAGCACTTCGATAGAAAGGCTACGGTTGGGCGATTGTTGAGTGTTGGCAGGGTCAAGTTTTCAAAATGATGTTTACATCAAATGAAGTATCTCGTAACTTCATTTTATTTTGATAATATTTTAAAGATTTAATCTATTCAAATCTGGTCTTATAGTCTCATCTATGTGATGAACTTTTGAAATTAATTATAACTTGAACGGTGGTAGTTCAAGTAGTATTTGGAAAAGATATAAGTATATTGGAGTATTTGGTAACTTCATCTTTTAAACTTATATCTAATTAATAATTGTCTTATGTATGACAAAGATTTTCAGAAAAATGTTGAGACAAGGTTAGATATATGAGATCACCTTGCAACGATATTTTTTTATATATACAGTTATACACTGGGATTTTGTGTATATTATGCATGGAAGAGGACTTCCAATATTTTGAAAAGTATATATGTATATATACTGAATATTTTGTGACTTCATCGCATTAAGATATCAAACTTGGTTCATTTCTTTTGACCAAGACTTTCATGAGTACTATGAGAAGGCTCATATACTAGTAAGTATATACTAGTAATTATCTTACACACGATAAAAGACTCTAGTAAGTATCCATTTAGATACTTATATTATTGTTATCACTATATATTATCTTGCGAGCTGTAAGGCTCACTCTTGCTTTATTTCTTCATCACACAACAACAGTTAGGAAAGATGGCCAGACTCCAGCAGACCCAGCGCAAGCGCGTGGGAAGCGTCCCGCGTCTTCCCGATGATGTTGTGGCTGCTATAGCTGCAGAGGTAGATCTATTGGTAGATCAGGCATTCTATTTTTGAGAATCAATTATGTATAATTATAACTTGTGGCAGATAATGGCAATTAACTGTAAATTTATCAAGTAATCATTTTGGGTTGTAATAATTTTAAATTGTGGATTCAAAGACTTGTACTTATTTCAATTTCATCTCTGAGACTATAACGGGTTGTGGTGTGTGTTAGTGTGGGGTCACAGTATAAGGTTATTATTATTAATTAAGTGAAGTGATATTGTGGAAAGAAAGACCGTGACGACCCGGATCCCCGACCCCGAATCTGGGGGTGTTACATATCATGTCCATCTTGGGCTACTACCAGCCGTCCTCTGATTAGATCTATCATATCCTTGGTCCTTTGGACTACTGCGGGTCCGAGCATCTTGCGCTCTACAACTTCATCCTAACATAAGGGAGATCGACATTGTCTTCCCTCAAGGATCTCATAAGGCGATATCTCAATACTGACATATGATCTATTGTCGTAAGAAAACTCAATCCGCGTTAAGTGATCATTCCAAATTCTTTCAAGTCTATTGCACAGACTTTCATCATAGCTTCTAACATTAGAGTTTTTGCTTTACAATACCCATTCTTTCCAGTTCGTAATTGCTACTACCTTCCGTACATAATATTATACTGGTTATACTTTTGCTCGTTAGCGTTCTATAACCTTTTAATAACCACGTCAACCTTAGTATCACGAATGTGTTTCCATTCCGCATACTACCACCACTTTATTACTCCTTTTTCAGTTATTTCTATTTTCCAAAATTTGATCAATCAAATAGAAGTAAAGGAATTTGTTGAGAGATCACTATGATCATGAACACTTGTTATATCGCTTAGTTAGTACGGAAGGTGGCCAGCCTTTAGTACTTGATAAGCAATTAAACAATAGCTGGTATCCTACTCGGCTTCTATCACACAGATAGATAGTCATTCGGCAATACCTCCCCTTCTGGAAGGGTTGTTCTTCTCAGCTTACATGAAATGAAAAGAAGAGAAAAGAACAAATTGAAGAGAATTGTATATATGAAAAAAATATACTGCCACAAAATATCTGGCTTGGAACCTACCTCTGAACTATAGAGGTTTGTCATAGGAGAACAAAACATATACGTATTTATATCAGCATCAAGCATTATAGCCTCGTATTTCCCATGCCTAAATATTTTCGCTATCCCGTCCATCATTCTATGGACCCACACTCTTCCTCGAGCTTATACATAATCACCTTTGAAACTCCCTCGACATCGAAAATCGAATCTGGGATCTCATTCTATACATCATCGTTACTAGAATTCTATGCTTGCACCGCAACCTTCCTCGTATAATAATACGACTCTCTATTGAGAAGAAAGAATAATTATTCACTAGGTAGATACTCTACTTAATTAGTCTATCAATGATAACTTATACACTACCACGACCCGATTAGTGGTACTCAATCTCAACACCCATTCCAATACAACTCTCACGGTTGTAATCAGCTCATTACTCGAAGAATCATTGCTGCCTTACTATGGTCCACCACTGACCTACTGTAGTCATTCACTTTCCATGAAGTCTTAATAGCTAACCATACGGAGTCCATACATCTCGTATCTAATTCTCCTAAGGAGTTAACATAACCACCAATCACAATTCATGAAGGACACTCCAAACTCTGACGTACTTTCATGACATGAAGTAGATAAAATTGCAGAAGAGTTTCAATCAAAGCAATGATAGCAGGTTAATACCATTCTAAATCATATGCCTTAAATAGAAGACTTACTCAAAGGTTCGTCTAGTCCTTTTTGAAACATGGTCCTGGCTTATCTCAAGATAGGACCTCCTAAGATAGATAGCCCGCTAATGGCGATTACACGAATTAAACCTTTACCAACTACTATTACGGTTGGGTATTGCACAGTCATCAGAAGGAATGTCAATCTTCCAAACCATAATACAACCTTCACAGTTTTAACCATCCTCACTGTATTATTTTGGCACAAGCGCCTATAATTATCCTCTTACCTTTAAAGTGTCGGCCACCTCTTTGGCCTTTCCTGATAGTAAAATTTCCCTACAGTCCATGTCATTTTAACCACCTCCAAATAAATTTTCTACCTCATTTCAATCACAGCTTATGTGAAGATGTTTTCCTTAAAATCTGATGAGTAAAAAAAAAATCACCATTTTTCCATAAGTTATTGCCTCAGTCTTTAGAGGTTAATCACTGTCACGACTGACTCTCAATTATACTTAGAACATCTTTTATCTTAAGTCCTAATTGCCTGGAACAATTTCGACCTTTACTGGTTCGATCCATACTTTCTCGTGGTTTAACACGTGCCCCACTTGGCTTCATTATAATTACGTCATATTTCTTTTATCAACATTTTTATTCTTGAGAATTTTGAATATTACCTTTCTCCTTGTAAAACCTCTAAGGTTATCCTTCAATCGTTCCTCCTGTATTCCCTAGAACAGGGCATATCACAATACCATTTACTAATAGTAGAACCATTGTCTATATACTTCTGAAAAATTTCTCCACTGATTCTTAAAGGTTGTTGTTACCTTAACCCTTTCCCAATCATACTATCACAACTCATACTGTCCCTATTAAGGGTGACATGCCAACCTTTATGCAGTCCCCTAGGATTCATTTTAAGTTACCAATGTTCTATCCTTAATTCCACCTTTAAAAGGTACCTGCATCCTTCCACGGATAAATCAAGTCATATATCCTTGATAGATTATCTTATTCATCATTCCCACCTCGATAGTCTATACCTAACTTCATAATAGCATCCTTATTCAAATTGAGGTCAATCCATATGGCATCCAAAAGATAACAATGGTCATCCGCTTTTCTTTCCTGATTTGGTAATGATAACATGGAGGTTCTGGAAGATATTGGTCATGTTCAACGTGAACTTCTTCTTAATAATTCCTTATTTACTTTTGTTGTTTATCTCAACAGTCACCTCAATGTTGGGATATCTTTCATACCTGGCGTCTCCCTTTCTGGGTATCAAGCCACCGGTCTTACACTTCACATTCTTGAAGGTCACTTCCTTCATCCACTTTTCCTAATTTCTTACTTCCTTGTCTCCTCAGTCTATCCGCGTCTCATTATTTATCCTTCGAACTGTTTCAAGGTTTCCTCGAATCCGCCCAACTTACAGGGGATAAAATATATGTATCTCTTATGCCTTCAACCATCAATTTTAACTCATGGTGAATCACCCTCATCCTGACGAATGCATACTTTTCTATTTCTATTGCTACGAGTCTTTAGGGTTTCCTCATACCCAACTCCTTTATCATACCTCAAACTCTATTGCCTTTATATTCCTTTCCACTTCAGTTTCTTTTTATTTTCCTTTCTCTTATCATTATTTCATGAACCAACACCACATAAGCATTGATTTCAAACATCCCGTCATTCTGGATTCGTGTCCTCAGAACGAATCTTGATAACTTTTACAACTTAGATTCATAATTCATCATACTCGTCCGCCTTTATTCTGGCTCTAAAGCTTTTACACTATCTCCATAACCTTGGGAATTACTTTCCCGAAAACAATTGACTAAACTTTAATCAGTTTATTATAATCTCTGGCTCCATGCCTTTCTTGGTCTTTCACCAGTGGGTGGCCTCTCTCTTAGAAGGGTAAGTGACAAAAACAGTCTTTTGTGATTCGTCCATCATTTAGAATCTCCAATGATTCATCTATTTCCTTTAGCCAGGCTCTTGCCTCGACTGGGTCAGCTTGTTCCTTGGAACTCTGAGAGCTTAGCGACTTAAAGGTCATGAAAGAATTTCCCACCGCACTGTCTCCTCAGGGTGGTGGTTGGGGATAATAGTCTAAGTTCTCTTTAGACAGGTCCATGAATTGCCGTATAGGGGTACCATCTCGGGTCTCCTTTCCTTACTTGACTTTTGTTTCCTCAGTCTAAATATTTCTTCCTACTCCCCATAATTGGGGTCATCTTACATAATTTAAATCCTCATTTTCCACTTCATCATGTTATGGGTTTCTTTTGTCTTGGTGGCAACCTCCCTGACTATCACGTTCAGGGTTTGCTCTAACTCTTATTCCTCAAACTAGCTTTCATCTAAGATTTCATCTTTAAGCTCTTAAACATTTGGAACCCAAATTCTATAGGAATACCTCATTATTCCCTTATCATCTCTCTCGGTATTAATCTCATATCTATTTGTTGGCTCTCTGCCTTCATTCATCACTTTTACTGGCACAATATGTTCTTTTCCAATAATTCGGGCTGTATTGCTATCTCAAACAGCTTTTCGGTACCGGCTCTGGTTACCTTCACTACTATTTCCAAAATCTCTTATAAAATCTCCCAAAGACATTATCATCTTGAGTCTCTCCTTTTTACTAAGGGCATCAGCCACCACATTGGCTTTCCCCGAATGATAAAGAATCTCCCAATCATTATTCTTGATTAGCTCTAACTGCCTCCTCTGGCATATGTTGAGCTCTTTCTACGTGAAAATGTACTAGAGCACTTATGGATTAGGTAATTCTCGCACTTCTCTCCATACAAGTAGTGCCTCCAATCTTTAGGGTAAAACTATTGCCATGAGCCTAAGCTCATGGGCGGGGATATCGAATTTCATATTACCTTAATTGTCTTGACATGTACGCGATTACCTTACCGTGCTGCATAAGCACGCACCCTAAGCCCTTGTGCGAAGCGTCACTACACTTCACAAAATCTCCTTTTCCATCCGGCAACGCCAGCATAGGGGCCATCACCAACCTCTGCTTCAGTTCTTGAAAGCTGTTCTCACATTTCTTTGTCCATTCAAACTTCTCAGTCTTACGAGTAAGCCGCGTTAAAGGGGCTACTATCTTCACAAACTTGAACGAACCTCCGGTAGTGACCGGCCAATCCTACCTCTGGTAGTCGACCTAACCATGGTCATCAATTCATCAGTGGTCCTTTATCCAATCTTGTCAGGATCCTCCATGGGATCCTCCTCAACAACTATCCCTTCTAGGACAACATCCTCAACTGCTACATCCTCAATATCAACATCATCCGGTCCTGCATTAGGACACTCTATCGGATCCACAATCCGATCTCCAATTAGTAATAAAACATCATCGCGCTGTTGCTCCTCAACCTCAGGGTTCGGAGTCCCTCTACCATATACGATAACGAACTACGCTCCTATCACGATATTTATAAGGGTTCCCATAAGGGTTTTAACTGTCAGTACTACGTTAGGTAGCCCGACTATGAACTTGGCAAGAGTTCTTATTATCTTAGTGAACTTATTATCTTAACGTCACATCATCTCTGAGGTTTATAACGCTTAGCTCTGATACCATTTCTGTAACACCCCCAAATCCGGGGTCGGGGATCCGGGTTGTCACGAGTTCCATTTCCCTTAATAACACCCAATCTTAATAATTACTCAACTACTCTGTACTATGACCCCATAATAAACACACACACCATACGTTATAGTCTCAGAGATGAACATCCAAAAATAACCACAATTATCTGCCAATACACCTTAAAAGGTTTTCTGAATAAATTTACATTTCTTTGCCATTATTACAATTCATAATTATACATAAATCTGGTACATTAGAAGTTGAAAGCCTAGCCTATTGGTAGTTCCTACCTCAGCTACGGCGGCATCAATGCTTCTAGAAAACTGCGGAACGTCTCCTAATCGCTTGCGAATCGGGAGCTTGGTCCTGTTCATCCTTTCTATCTGTTGTTGTGTGATGAAAAAAGAAAGCAAGGGTGAGCAGCAAGCCCACCAAAATAATATGTATAATGATTAATAGTATATGAGCCTTCTCTTAGTACTCATGAAAGTCTTGGTCAAAAGAAATGAACCAAGTTGATATCTTAATGCGATGAAGTCACAAAATATTCAGTATATATATATATACATATATACTTTTCAAAATCTTGGAAGTCCTCTTCCATGCATAATATACACAAAGTCCCAGTGTATAACTGTATAAAAAAAATATCGTTGCAAGGTGATCTTATATATCTAACCTTGTCTCAACATTTTTCTGAAAATCTTTGTCATACATAAGACAATTATTAATTAGATATAAGTTTAAAAGATGAAGTTACCAAATACTTGACTACACTTATATCATTTATAAAGCTACTTGAACTACCACTGTTCAAAGTATAATGAGCTTTTACCAGTTCATCACATAGATGAGACTACAAGACAAGATTTGAATAGATTAAATCTTTAAAATATTATTAAAGGAAATGAAGTTATGACATACTTCATTAAGTCTGATATATATATATATATATATATATCCACATATACATCTTCCTTTATACATTTCCTGAAAACCTCTATCATGTAAAGTATGAACAGAATTGCAATATCCAATAAGTTTGGAAAGGAAAAGAATTTTGGCATAAATCAGATATCTTGCTGATCAGGCAAAGATACCCATAAGTAACCTTTTCTACTAGTAGATGGACGAATTCCCCACTGGTCATCACCCTGGTCTCAATAGGACCTTATGTTGGACTGCCACTCAGCCACTTATGCATTTGATGGACTCCCACTGAGCCACTTACACTATCATGGACGCCCACTGAGCCCATGTTGCTTATGCCGACTCAATAGATGGACTTACTTCCCGAACGTTGGGTAAGTAATCAATTCATTTATCAAAACTGCAACCTTGTTGCGAATATAAAATACACCACAGAGCCGGATCCCTCAGATTTTGAGCGAGTATTTAAATCCCCTTAAAAAGGAAGATCTTAAATATAAAAATGAGTTTTGGGATCCGCTCTAACTTTTAAAAATCATTTTGAAGACTCGAAAACACTTTATAGAGTGTTTGGAGTAAAGCTGATTTAATGCAGTAAATCAGTCCCCAGAATATTTAGAAAATGACTGAATATTATTATTTAAATAATATTCCCATAAAGAATAATCTTTATAAAAATAATTGAAGTAGAAGTATTAAAACTTATACTTGAAACGAGTATTAAATAACCAAAGATATACTTATATGAAAGTACTATCTTTATTTGAATAATCGAAAATAAGTTTGATTATTGACACCTTATTTTTTAATAAAATAAAGAATATACCTCAGCAAATAATCGGAGTCATAGATCCTCAAATGAATATTCAAATAATATTCATTAAATAATATAAACTGAGTCATAAGCCCTCGAATGAATATTCAAATAATATTCAATAAATAATATAAAAGAGTCATAAGCCCTCGAATGAATATTCAAATAATATTCAGATAAATAAATAAAAGGAGTCATAAGTCCTCGAATGAATATTCAAAATAATATTCATTTAATATAAAGGAGTCATACGCCTTCGAATAATATTCGAAATAATATTCAATAATAAAATAAAGTTAAAGTAATCGAATAAACCTTATTCGATTAATAGTTTTGAAAACTATGACCATATATATATATATAAGTATATATACAAAATCTACTCGGGATCCTCGACTCCCGGTTTTAGAAAATATTTTCACCTTTGGGTCCCTATACTAAGGGTATATGCAAGTTACCGCTATCCTCTAGCATAGGTATTATGCAACTATAAGCATTTGAACCAACAGATATATAAATCAAGAATATGAAACAGGCATGCATATATACCATATCACATGCTACAATATAACGCAAGAATTTGCTAATAACCAATATGCATTTATCGCAAGATCATGCATATACACATATTCATCACAACAACAGTATAACGGGTAGAAAACTTGCCTGAGCGACTGGGGGTTACGAATGGCTCGGGACGAGTCTGGTAACCTATAAACAACAAGTAAGTTGGAATTAAACCAAAGTCACTTGTAAATCTATACTTTAACTAACTTAGACTCTAACGCTTGTTTTGCGCTTACTGATTTTCTTAAGTCACTCGAGTACCCTCGGCTCCACCATTTTTAATAAATTAACCATTACGAATTTTAAGGCGATTCCTTCGCGAGTGTCTTACCAACTGCCTAACACTCTTACCATAATTGTTTCATACATTAATTAACCCTTTTTGGTCTTTAACCTATGTTTCAAAGTAAGGCGAGGGGAAATGTTTCGTTCGCGAAACGCCGTTACTTGAAACGGTCGTTTCTCCTAAACCGTGCATCGGAATCGAACGAACTACATATCAAAATGAAGCTCGTAACACGAGATATCTAGAAATGGCAATGGTCATAATCTAGCAGGGGGTTCTCGGGTCCTAATGTTATGCACAAAAACAGTCTAAAGAAAATCGGACGTTACGACGGCTATGTTTACGCGATTTCCCAAATTTAAACCATTCAAAAACCATCACAATTCAACCTCAAATCAATCATACAACCAACATCCATCCAAACCACATCATAACAGCCCCAACCAATTCAAGTTTAACATTCATACTTATGCCTAAGCTTAACTTTAACCATACTTAAGTTCTTTTAATCAAAACAACAACATTTACCAATCCAACAACATCCCAAAACTCACTAATCTCTACATACACAACCATCAAGCCTCTCATGAACTAAAATACTCATATTATGCTCTTAACATTCAATAACAAAGCTTGGTTAAGAGATTATACCTTCCTTGAAGCTTTTTAACACAACACAAGAGCTTTGAATGCCTAAAGAACCTTGATCCTTGCTTGTATAACCTTAATCTTTCATAAAAATTCAAGAAAACTAAAGTTATTTCTTGAAGGTTACTATTCACCATCTTCTTCCTTGATTTATAGAAAAAGATTGGCTTGGAATTAGAAGCTTAAACTTATAGGAAGTATGTAACTATCCATGGGGAAGCTTAGATAATTACCTTGCTAAATAGTAAGTGGTGGAGCTTGGATCTTCAAATTTTAAGAAATGGGCCGAGAGCTAGCTTGGGAAGAAAGAGATTTTTGTGTTTTGTTTGATGAAAATGAAATGATTTGCTTGGTTGGTTGATTTTTGTGTTGTTTTTGGTTAATGACTTAATTAACCTTGATTTTGTGTGGTTATAATTCAACCACACTTCCTTCCCTTCTATGTCATGCTTGTGTCACCTTGCACATGTCATAATGCTCCCACTTGTCCACACCTTGTGGTTTGATGATGTCACAATCCCTGGCTTCTTGTACAAGCTTATCTCTTGGTCACTTATTTGTTTTACGGTTCGCTTATCTTTCATTCTCGTTTATCGTTTGAGGGATCATACCCGGGATCTTATTACTTAGGTTCCCTTAACCTTTCTCAATATATTATATTCCTTTTATGATCCTCTCCTATAATCCTTTAATTTCAATCCTTTTTATCCTGTTACCTTATACTCAATTCTCTCCGTATCTTGTGGATTTCCGAGAAAAATCAAAGTCTTCGGAATTGGATTCTGACGATCTTTACATACACTTATATACCACATAGAGTACTAATAATATCCCATAAGATCAATAACAGAACCCCTACATAGCGTGGCATGAAAAGTTTTCTCGTTCAGCAAAAACACTATTCCTAAGGGTTTCAAAATTTTCCAAAAATTGGGGTTATTACATTAAGTCTATCCGGGAACACTCAGGCAAGTTTTCTACCCGTTATACTGTTGTTGTGATGTATTTATGTATATGCATTATCTTGGGATAAGTGCATGGTTATTATTAGCAAAGTTTTGCGATATATTGGAGCATGTGATATGATATTTATATGCATGCATGTTTCGTAATCTTGATATCTAATTGTTGATTCAAATGCTTATAAGTTGCATAATACTTATGCTAGAAATAAGCAATATTGCGTATACCCTTAGTATAGGGGACCCGAAGGTGAACATTTTTCTAAATCGGGAGTCGATGTTGCTGAGTATATAAATATATATATATAGTTTTCAAAACTATTAATCGAATAAGGTTTATTCGATAACTTTATTTTATTTAATGAATATTATTTTAAATATTCATTCGAGGACTTATGACTCCGCTTATTTTATTTAATGAATATTATTTTGAATATTCATTCGAGGACTTATGACTCCGCTTATTTTATTAAATAATATTCTTTATTTTATTAAAGAATAATGTTTCGATAATCAAACTTATTTTCGATTATTCAAATAAAGATCGTACTTTCGTATAAGTATATCTTTGGTTATTTATTATTCATTTCAAGTATGAGTTTAAAACTTCTACTTCAATTATTTTTATAAAGATTATCCTTATGGTAATATTATTTAAATAATAATATTCAGATATTCTCCAACATATCGGGACTAATTTATTTTATTAAATCAGCATTACTCCAAATATTCTTAAAAATGTTTTCGAGTCTTCAAAATGATTTTAAAAGTTAGAGCGGATCCCAAAACTCGTTTTCAAATTTAAGATCTTCCTTTCGAAGGGAACTTAAATACTCGCTCAAAAATCTGAGGGATCCGGCTCCGTGGTGTATTTTATATTCGCAACGAGGTTGCTGTTTTGAGAAAACAATTTGATTACTTGCCCAACGTTCGGGAAGTAAGTCCATCTAATTGAGTCGGCATAAGCGACAGGCCGGGGTACGGTCTATGAAGGTGTAAGAGGCTGGGTGACAGTCCATCCACGCGTGAGTGGCCGGGTAACGGTCTAGCGCGAGGTCCTAATGCGGCCTGGGTGATGACCGGCGAGAAATTCATCCATCTACAGTAGAAAATGTTACTTAATTGGTATCTTTGCCTGATCAGCAAGATATCGGGTTTATGCCAAAATTCTTTTCTTTCCAAATTTATTGGATATTACAACTCTGTTCATACTTTACATGACAGAGGTTTTCAAAAATATATGAGAGATATATATATATATAGATATATATATATCGGGACTTAATGACGTATCACGTAACTTCATTTCTTTTAAATGATATTTCAAAGATTGAATCTATTCAAATCTTATCTTGTAGTCTCATCTATATGATGAACTTTTGAAACTGATTATAACTTGAACGGTGGTAGTTCAAGTAGTATTTGGAAAAGATATAAGTATATTGGAGCATCTCGTAACTTCACATTTTTAACTTATATCTAGTTAATGATTATCTTATGCATGACAAAGATTTTCAGAATAACGTTGAGACAAGGTTAGATATATGAGATCACCTTGCAACGATATTTTTATACAGTTATAAACTGGAACTCTATGTATATTATGCATGGAAGAGGATTCTAAGATTTTGAAATGTATATATACTTATATACTGAATATTTTGCGACTTGGTCGCGTTAAGATATCAAACTTGGTTCATTTCTTCTTGACCAAGACTTTCATGAGTACTATGAGAATGCTCATATATTGTTAATTATTATACATATTATTTTAGTGGGCTTGTTGCTCACCCTTGCTTTCTTCTTTTATCACACAACAACAGATAGACAAGATAAACAGGACCAAGCTCCCAATTCGTGAGCGGATAGGAAACGTTCCGCAGTTTCCTGTAGGCGTTGATGCCGTTGTAGCTGAGGTAGGAACTATCAATAGGCTAGGCTTTCAACTTTTGTTGTACCAGACTTATGTATATTTATGAATTGTAATAATGGCAAATAATATGTAAATTTATTGAGAAACCCTTTTGAGGTGTAATGACTTATAATTGTGGAATAAAATGACTTGTGTTATTTTTGGTATTCATCTCTGAGACTATAACTTGTGGTGTGTGTGTATATTATGGGGTCACAGTACGCAGTAAATGATTGTTTATTAAGAATTAGGTGTTATTAAGGGAAATGGAACTCGTGACAACCCGGATCCCCGACCCCGGATTTGGGGGTGTTACAGTTGATGTGGCTTCAATAAATGTGGAGTCACAACCGAATTTTCTCACAATTGAAACACCTCACACACACAATTCTCCCACAAACTCACTGGATGTGGATATGATAAACACATCAATTCCTGATTCTCCATCTTTGAAACTCATGAAGGAGCCAAAATCTAAAGCAAGTGAGCGTCATCTTATTGATGATTTGTTGGCTCACTTGCCCTTTCTTTCTGAAACTACTGAGAACTCTGTGCATAATCTCAAATCAATCACCACAGATTAAATAATAGTTTCAACTCCTAACTCTATCATTTCTACTCTTTCGACGGATATTTCTCATCCGTCGACAAGTGATTGTCTCTCGACGGATAAGCTTCACAGTAATTATCCTTCGACATTCACAACTACTATTTTGACGGATGTCTCCCATCCGTTGAAAGTCTCTACACATCCTGAAATTTCTAAACTTGTTACTAGTGTAGATGAATTAGTGGTTGTTGAATCACTCTTAGGATTGAGGGAAGGGAGTGATTTGAGTGAAAAGATGAGTTGCTCTCAGGAAAAAGGAGAGGAAAAGAGTGAATACATGCATGTTATTTCTTCCAGTATGGCAAAAGTGAGTGAGAGGAGTCCCACCTTAGATGATGAAGGTGAGGGTGTGAGGTTGGGAAGCCAATGGGAGCCCTTGATGCAAAAACAGAAAGATTAGTGTTCAGGTACATGGGTGGAAAGAAAATCACTTGGCCTCTTCATAGGATTCTCAATGAAGGCTACTCTATCTTAGTTAAGGTATTCTCTGCAATCAAGAAAAACTTTGGATTGACCATGGTGGCCAAAACAGAGAAACTTAAAAAAATTCAACAAATACAAAGAAGTTGGAGAGACCCAAATGCACTACCAAGAATCTTAACTATTCCTTACACTAGAAGTAGAGTGCACTTGAGGCCATATTGGTTGATAGAGTTCAAGGATGAAAGAAATACCAGAAGATTTTTCAGACTAGAAGACCAGCTAAAAATATCAAGCAATGAGACTCTCAAGGAAATGCGAGAGATGCTGGATCTATCTAATGAAGATGAATCTGAGTCCTACAGACAATCCAACTCCAGATAGAAGAAAACAATGAGAAGATGAGAAAGAAGACTAGACACTCAAGGAAAAAAGATTAATTTGCTCAATCTAGATGAGCACCTTGAACAAGGCTTGTGAGATTTCTGCGAATTTTCTTTTATCAATTTTCAATAAAATTGCAGCACTTATCATTTTTATCTACTATTGAATGATCATTTTGAATAAGGTATTTTGTTATCATCAAGTCCTCCTAAATTTATGCCTACAATTCTAGTAGACATAAATTTGGGGAGATTGTTAGGAATATGTTGTAGCTTTGATGATATTTTACCAAAATACCTTAGTAAATTTAATTAATTGAGTTTGTAGCTTTCAACAAATAATCTAACTTTGTCATCCGTTGAAAGAGTAGCTTATGTTTAAATAAGTTTTTATAGCACATTCTTGTATATTGTAATGTCTTAGAGAATTAGAGGCTGTAGGATATTTGAAGTCATGTTGGCTACTAGAATGATATGCAAAAGAGATTGGCTAATTGTAAATATTAGATTTCTTGTAATTTTGCATAAATGAAATTGAGTCAACTGTTATGGAAATACTTTCAATTTATGACTTTGAATCGAAATTATATTAGGAATTTAGAACTTTTATTCAATTATATTGAATTATAAAATAAATTTGGATAAGACATAATTTCTTCAAAATTTTATTCTAATATTTATTAAAAATCATCATAAAATTCGGATTTTTATAGGGTCGGATCGGGCTGTACCGGAATTTTATCCGGATCGGCGGGGCTTTTGACCGGATCAGGCCTAAATCCGGATTGGACTTACATCCGGGGTTTTACTGAATTGGACCGGGCCGAATTTTTGCAAAAAATATGTAGTCTGTTATAAGAGCCAAATCGGGCCGGGCCAAATTTTGTGGGGAACAGATTTTTAATGATTTTTTTAGAATCGGAGACGAGCTTTTCATATTAGGCCCGGCTGCCCGGGGTAAGACATAAAAGGCAGTAATACAAAAAAAAAGGGAAAAAATACATATAGGTAGCCGCAAAACCCTTTGATCCCGCAAAGAAGGGGATATCAAGAACAACAGCTTTTACCCGTTTAAGGGTTACATAAATCTAAACCCCTTATGCAACTACAGTTCAAATGATTTCTTTAATCATTTCTAGGTCTTCTTGTAAACCCCTTTTGAAATGTTCAATTCGAATAGTATCATCCAATTTTAATTTCATTTTCCGAGAAACACCCCCACTCGTGTCTCATTTTGAAAATCCTTACAAGTACTGTTATTGCACAGACTCAAGCATTGATTTAAGCAAATACCCGAATGAAAATATTCGAAATTTTTCGATAATTGCTCATGTTGATCATGGAAAGTCCACATTGGCTGATCGGTTACTTGAGTTAACTAAGACTATTAGGAAAGGTCATGGCCAGCCTCAGTACCTGGATAAACTGCAGGTACAATACTTTGTACTTTACACATTTTTATACTTTATATGCAATGCACTCGCTGATATATTGGTTACGTTTGGTTTGGTTATTATATATTGCTTTATGGAAATTTAGTGACTTTGTATGCTTAGGCTTTTTGGTATGGGATTAAATTTTGGGGATTGTTGTTGCAATTGAGTTATATTGAATAATTGACTTCCAGGATTAGTATATTGATATCGTTTCAGTCAAGTGCTTGTTTCCTGAATGAATGAATAATCTGTGAAATGTTGAAAGAAATATTGATGTTGTAGACATTGTTTGAAAAAAAATCTTAACTGAAGTAGCAACTTTAATAACTGTTGTGAAAATCGCTCATCCTCCGAGTGGTCGGATTTTAGTTTATGAAAGGGTCCAAAGTAACCGATTTTTAAGTAATCAAGTCAAAAACAGATTTCTATACTATTTGGGTCAAAATTGAGTCTGTCAAATTTGGCCAGAAATTACACCCGGCTCTGTCGGTAAAGGTGAATGCACAGTTACATAATAACAACATTAAACGAAGGAAATAAAAGTACACATTTGATCATATAACCTGATAAGGATCTACATATTAGAGTTAAATAATACAAACTACAAAGAATATTGATTTTTGAGTCTGGTGCACTAAATCATAAAAGCCTAAATATGGAAAAGATCTTAATACCTCCGTCCCTAAATACATGTTTATTTTAACTTTGGACCAGGCAAATTGACTATATTTTGACTGAAATTTATACGTGTTCTATAATTGAAAATTTTTAAAAAGCGATTTGCATAGAAAGCACATTTAATCTACTTTAAAATGAAACTTTTAATTTTCAAAATAATAAATAGATAATTTCTAATGTTTAGTCAAATATTGGTCAATTTGACTCCTAGAAAAGCAAAATGGACATGTAACTAGGGACGGAGGGAGTATTACTACATAAGTATAATACTTGATTAGTTGTCCGAGTACTCTTCATTTGGAGACTAAACCAAATAGAATCGATTTCTCATTCTCAACCTTGTTTTTGACAGAACAAAGTATTGGCTTTCACTTATACATACACATATTGCATCAGTTGGCATAAATGTTAACATGATTACTTCAATTGTTGGGTATATCATCTATTTTAAGTTTTATTGGCGGAAAGTACTTTCTTTCATCATCTTTAGACTTGCAGTTAAATAACTAGTATGAGGTCTTCTTCTATTATGCTCTGAAAATCTATTCATCTTTTGGACCAGTATACCAATATATTTTTATTTCCAGAATAAGCAATAGAAGTGATGTAACCTTGAATTAAAGAATTCATCAACGACTTCAGTATTTTTAGTGTGTTTTGATATAATGCACGAGTACTGTGTTCTATCATTTCATGCATCATAGCTTGTAAGTTTAAATAAAGTACTTGGCCCCTTCATTTTGTTATGCAATTGAAATGTGAATGACTTAGGTGGAAAGAGAAAGGGGAATAACTGTAAAAGCTCAAACAGCAACCATGTTCCATACCACTAACTTCCGTGGGACTGACACGAAATTTCTGCTTAACTTGATCGACACTCCGGGTCATGTTGATTTCAGCTATGAAGTTTCTAGGTCTTTGGCAGCTTGCCAGGGTGTTCTTCTAGTTGTAGATGCAGCTCAAGGCGTGCAGGCACAAACAGTTGCAAATTTTTATCTTGCATTCGAAGCTAACCTAACAATAATTCCCATCATAAATAAAATTGACCAGCCAACTGCTGATCCTGATCGCATTAAAGAACAGTTGAAATCTATGTTTGATCTTGACCCAAGTGATGCACTTCTGACCTCTGCCAAAACAGGTCAAGGTCTTGAGCAGGTCCTTCCTGCTGTTATAGAGAGGATTCCACCTCCTCCTGGGACAACTAATTCATCCCTACGCATGCTTTTACTTGATTCTTATTATGACGAATACAGAGGAGTGATCTGCCACGTGGCAGTTGTTGATGGTGCTCTCCGTAAAGGGGATAAGATTACAGCCGCAGTAACGGGCCAATCATATGAGATAGTGGATGTTGGAATTATGCACCCTGAACTAAGGCCTACAGGAATCCTTTTAACCGGACAAGTGGGATATATAGTCACGGGCATGCGTTCAACCAAGGAGGCACGTGTTGGAGATACCTTGTATCATCACCGAACCAGTGTGGAGCTTCTTCCAGGTACGTTTTGGGACATTTTCTTCTGGTGGATGTTGGTCAAATTTGTGGACCGAAGTTCTTTTTTATTGCCCTTGCCTTATCCCTGTGTTCGAAACAAAGGCCCCTGATCATCTTTTAGATATGTTTTTGTTCTTGTAAACGGAAATTGTTCAAGTAATTTAAAGCTTAGATGTATTCTAGATCTAGTTACCTTAATCGATTTAATAATCTCTAGTTGCATGCTTGTAAATCATGTGCAATTTTCTGGGGCACAGATGCTATACAAGCATGTTGCATTTGAGTGGAATATTAGCCATGTCTCTAGGTTTCTTAATATTGTCATGCATTGTCTTAATATAACTATCTTTATCAAATTTGTCATTCATTTTCTTAGACCCTAAAAGTTATTTCTACCAAGGTCAGTCACAGGATGATTATTAGGCAGTATATACCTTGTAGACCATGAGCAATTCTCTGGGCTGCGTACAGCATTGTAGCTTTCTGACCCTTTTGTTGTGATTAATCGCTTCCTTTTGAGTTTTCATATAGGTTTCAAGGATGCAAAGCATATGGTGTTTTCTGGTGTTTACCCAGTCGACGGATCTGATTTTGAAGCACTTAATAGTGCTATAGAGAGACTTACATGCAATGATGCTAGCGTCTCAGTTACTAAAGAGAGTAGCACAGCTCTAGGTCTGGGTTTTAGGTGGGTATTGTGATCTGTTAGGTTGCCGCTATGGCGAGTCTTACCTCTTATTCACATAGTTAATTATGAATTCTGTGTTTACAGGTGTGGTTTCTTGGGTTTACTACACATGGACGTATTTCATCAGCGACTTGAACAGGTACTACTTTGTTCTTCGTAGTTGATGTGCCTAACAGTTTATTGACCTACACAGAATATGCTATGATTGTAAATTGAATTGTTTTTGTAATATAAATTAGAACACATGAACTTGCAAATCTTGCAGGTTGTAAGTAATGCTGTATTGCATAGTTTAAAGGGGTAAATGGATATACGTTTACTAAACACTTCCAGCTGCATCCAAGTAACAGAGAGTAGAGGTCGTATTGCAATTCTGAATTTGCGAAAAATAATATATGCATCTGAACATTATTATCTCTGTTGAGTTTGTGGAAAAAACATTTGCATGAATTTGTTGAAGTTTAAAGTAGGATCCTATGGTAATACCTATTGGTTTTTATTCTATGAAGGAAAAAACTAGTAATTTGTACTGACAGGCAACCACAAATGTACTGGTTATTTCATATTCACTGGGCAACGGGAATAAACATTTACCACATGCAATGTGCTAAATCTTATATTAGTATGTGGGGTTTATCAAAATTTATTGCAAATTTGCAACTCCCCTGTGAAATGGATTATTAGTTTACATGGGTGTAACAACGATATGCTTACTTTATTTGTTATATTGCTGTTTATTGATGACAGGAGCACGGGGCTCATGTCATTTCCACGGTTCCCACTGTGCCATATACATTTGAATTTTCAGATGGCAGGTATGTAGTATTTATTCTTAACAAATCCCAGTATTACCAAATATTTTACTTTCTGTTGCTTCAGCAAATTACAGGTTCAGAATCCTGCTGCCTTGCCCTCAAATCCCAAAAATAAAATTACCAAATGCTGGGAACCTACTGTACTAGCTACAATCATCATTCCCAGTGAGTAAGCTCTCATATTCCTTTATCTACAAGTAATTTCTTCCTTTCCCGTGCCTTATGTTTTATCAACCTTATATTTTTTTTATAGATAATTATACATCTGCTATTTATTTGCTCTCCACTTCAGGTATGTTGGCTCTGTTATCACACTTTGCTCTGACCGGAGAGGGGAGCAGTTGGAGTATACTTTCATTGATAGGTAACATTGACAATTATGTTTTACCCGATTGACGTAGATATATCATTTACCTAGATCCTGCATCTCTCTTCTTTGTTTAGCTAATTAATACTACATCTCTTTTGAGGCAGGATTTGTTTTTATATTTTCTAACTACTAGTTTTTTTCATTGTTCCAATAATTGATACACTGCTTAATATGGTATCTGCAGTCTACGAGTTTTTCTGAAGTATCGCTTACCTCTAAGAGAAATAGTTGTAGACTTTTACAATGAATTGAAGAGTATAACCTCAGGTTATGCTTCATTTGACTACGAAGAGGCAGAGTAAGTCTCTCTCTCTCTCTCACACACACACACACACACACACACATCCCCCGGTTCTCACCTATTTATGAACGGAAGCAGGTGACATGGACTTGGGTTGTGACGGTATTATTTATTTTAGTAATGTACTTGGTATCAGAACCGAGAGGGTTATAAAAATGATCAGAAGTATTGTTTTGTTCATTCCCTTACAGTGGGTAGCATTAAATTTTGTGGGAGACACCATATGATTCGACCAATAACTGAATCAGTTTGCAGACCAACTCATTAAGTGGCTTTATTTCCCAAATTAACCATGTGTCTCAGTAATGATGCATCTGCTAATCAGTTAAATGAAGTAAAGATAATAGGGTTAATATTGTTAAATGTTGATAACACGAAATTTTGATGGGCTTAGTAATCTGCTTTATATACCCTCATTTAATTCACAAGTTCACCGAAAAATATGAAAAAGTTTCTTTCCCCACTACTTGCATATCACCATCATTTGCACAAAAACTTTGTTGTTGTGGATATTTTCCAGTTTCTTAAATCTCATCTATTTGAGTTTTGATAGTCCGGATTTTCTTTGTGCTAAAGTGTTCCAGAAATTATGCATACTAAATGGTTTCTTATATTTTTATATCCCTCAATTCTTGTATCAGTTACATACATATATAGGTGTGTGATACTAACTGTTACAAATTATTTAGCTAAAAAAGTAAATAACTGTTACAAATTATATTGAATTTCTCGTTCGTTATCAATAACAGGCTAGTACTATTGACCTTAGACTTTTCATGTTATCGAATACTCATAATAAATATATGAGGACCATGGCATGCCACACACCTTTACAAAAAAATGCATGGATTACTGATGAGTACCAAGGGGGTGCCTGCATTAAAGATGTCATTGTGAATGGAAGAACCTTTATCCTTTTGTTAAATTGTGATAGTGGATGTTGTTTTCAGATATATGGCTGCCGATTTAGTGAAACTAGATATTCTCTTGAATGGACAACCAGTTGATGCAATGGCAACAATTGTTCATAGACTGAAGGCCCAACGAGTTGGTCGTGAACTTGTTGAGAAATTGAAAAAATTCATCGATAGGTATGCTCATCCACATTGGCTATAAGTTTCTGTTGGATTTCTGTTTTTAGTAATTTAAGGTCTCATTTACTCTGATCATGTCCAGGCAAATGTTTGAAATAAATATACAGGCTGCTATTGGATCGAAGGTCATTGCAAGAGAGACGTTAGTTGCATACTTTTCCGCTGCTAGTATTGTTTTTTACAGTTTTATTACAGTTATATCCTTTAATTTTCTGTTTGATGTTTCTCGATGCAGTATTATTATATTTTGAGTCGGTAATTTTAGCCATGTATATTTGAATCTGATGGTTTCAATTAGTCATATAAAAGAAAATCTTTAGTTAATATTATACGTAATCAGACTTAGTACAAGCTAATTTAGTATCAAAAAACCTACTGTCAGTTTGACTTGAACTAGATATATGTTTTTACCGTTTTATAGACATTCTCATGGAAGATTAAGATATCCATTGACACAATCATCACTTTTCAGTCTTCAATATTGCGTGTTTTTTGTTGATATAACTCTCCATTTTTTTATACTTTCAGGGTGTCGGCTATGAGGAAGAATGTTCTTGCAAAGTGTTATGGTGGCGATATTACTAGGAAGAAGAAGTTATTGGAAAAGCAGAAAGAAGGGAAGAAGCGAATGAAGCGGGTTGGCACTGTCGACATACCTCAGGAGGCCTTCAATGAACTCCTTAGGGTTTCATAGGAGAAGTTAAGATATTGCTGTGAACTCTTGCCAACACACATGTTTTGTTTGTAAGATTCAGAAGAGGAAATAAATATTATATATATTTTTTTGAGTTTGATACTCCTAAGTACGCACTCACTTAACTTATCGCGAGTACACATTTTTTTAATGTGGATACACGAATGTACATTTATAATTTACACACCTTAATTAACAATTTACTAAATTTATCATTAAAATACATTACATAAAGCGTAAGAGCAACAATGATATTTAAGGTTGAGTTATAATTTTTTCGCTTCCTCGTTTAACTATGCAATTTCTGTAGAAGTTTGTAACTATTTGTAGTTACTTGTTTGCTCGTCATGTTCAGCATTTGTTGTTAACTGTTTAAGTTATTTAAGACTTCTTTTTCGTTTCGCTAAGTTTTCTTGATTTCCCTAGGGATAAACACTAATGTAGTATTTGGTTATAGTGAATATATAGAGATTTCAAGTAAAAAATTATTAAATTTCGAATTTTTTATTATTTTGCCCATCACAATCATCTAAGCTATAATTTAAACACCCAAATTCTCCATTCCTTATTACATCAAAATTTTTTTAAAAATTTTTATCATAACAATTTTGCACTATCTTACTTTTATTGGTTATCATTAATTTTTTTGACCGGACTATTATTAATTTCTTTTAGTATCATTAATTTCATTCCATTATACTAACAAAACACAACATAAACTTTTTGCTGTGTGTTTTTCTTCACCTGATTGTATGAATGGTAAACAACTGAACATGCAGGTTTGCATATTTCTACACCGCAGCCAATTTTACGGTTAAATTGCTAAAATTATATACTACATCGAACTGGAATTCACATGTTCAGCGATGAAATGCAAATTTTAAATTGAAGCCTCAACATTAGCATATTTACAAAAAATTTAACATATATTTAACTCGTAAGTTACTATAATTGACAAATATGACCAAAAGATTTGTGACGCATAAATATGAAATTGTGAATAAGGGGGTAGTATTATTTCTTGCCGATATATAATACTCCATGTGCAAATCAAGTACCTAATACATTTTAAAAATACTCTAAATATTTTTTTTAGGAAAGACTATTCGGTTGGCAAGAGAACAATGCTATATAGTATTAGGCCGAATGTATTAAATTAAAATTTTATTCCCTTTTATAGTTCATATATTTAGTGATGCATGCAACTCGCAACAATTTATTTTTTCACATATATATGTGAAAAATAGCAAAATAATGTCAACTAATTATTTATTAGCTCAAAATTAAAATAGTCTTTAAGATAGAAACTAGCACTTAAAATTGATCTCACATACATTTAAGTGTTTAGTTATAATTAATCAGCTGTTAACACTAAAGGGGATGTATTAATTCAGATTTTATAGGATTTATAACAATTCATTGATTTTGAATGATTGTTAATAATTTTGGCTAATTTTAATTGTATGCGGATTTTAGCGGAGTTGTTGAATAAATCGTAGAGCCTTGCTAACATTTCTGAAAACATAAAATACACTAGCAAATCCATGAAAATCTACAATTTTATAAAAATATAAAAAAGATCATGTACTTTTGAATAGAATCAAATTTTAATAGATTTTTTAAAATATAAATTGTATACCGCTAAATTTTAATGTACTTTCTAAGAATCTAAATTGAATAGTCCCAGATTTAAAAGAGTTTTTGCAATACGTATTAAATATTATATCAGATTTTAAAAGATTTTTTAGAATCTAAATTTAATACTTTGAAATTTTCAAAATTCAAAAAAATCCTTTAAAATCCCAATTAAATACACAATTTAAACGTACATGACACTCCACTCATTAATAGTAAAAATATAATACTAGAAAAAGGAAAATGAAGGAGAGAATATGTAGGGAAAATTTAAATTGAAAAACACTATTATTATTAAAATGAAATGTCCTTAAAAACAAGGCACAGGTGTTTTAAAAGACACAAGTAAATGGCCAAAGAGAAAAGAATAGCTTCTCCGATCTCTCTCAACGTCAACATAAAAGTAAAATACAAAAAACTGAGTGCATGCAATGTCGAATGTGGAGCTATTATGATTCAGGTAGGATCTCCGGTCCCCTGTAATTCCTTCCATAGATGAGGGAACCTTCTGCCTTGTCCGTTTCTTGGAGCCATGCATAGTCCTTCCTCTGCTCTTCCGGCACTGATTCCATCCCAACAACTGTCACGAATAAACATGATCAAACAGTGAGGAGTAGTTCAATTACGGTTTTAATTAAAGGGAAAAAGTTCGCGTATGAAAATCAGCGAGAACTTAAATTAAATGTCCTTTTGTACTATAAAGAACAGACTGTGAAGCTAATTCAGTATTGCAGGAAGAATGTATGGTACCAGGAAGAGAAGAAAAAGGATATTTCCTGTAGTAGGTGCAGTGCCTGCCTTGAGGATCGCAATATGGTGGCCCGAGCACATCTAGGAATGCGCATGCTGTCCTGGCCGTGATGGCGTGCAAGTTACCCCCGTCGGCTGGATAAAGAACAGACGTGTTGCACGGAGCACAAACATCGGAGTCCACCTTAGTATTTGCCAACCTCAGCGCCCCAGCAGGAATTACTCCATCAGCAGGACTGGCATTAAAATCAGAGTCCAGCTTGCCAGAATTCACAATTTTCAGTGGCTCGGTGGAAAAGACTCCGTTTTCTGATCAACACAATGTACAGACACGAATAAATTAAACGTGGCCTCTTAGGTAGCAACCATTTAGGAAATAGGCATTGATAATAAGACAACCAACAGCAAGAGCTTACCATTTGGAGAATCAGCAGCTTTCACCCAGTCAAAAGAATTGACGTACATTTTCCCGAAGAGAAGCTTACAGAGCACTGTCATTCCGGGATGGTTGTGGAGTGGAATGACAGCTGAAGGTGGCAAGCAGAAGACCCCAATCTGCAATGAAAAAGGGACCATAATGTTTTTTTTTTCCTTAATTTGATACAAAATTTCTTGTTGCAACTCGGAAATACATACCGAGAATTTGTCACACTCGTAGACTTTAATGTAAGATATATAAGGGAATTTATGGGTCCACTGAGGCCAGAAAATTTGCATAGTTTGTCCAAGGCCAACATCAGCTTCTGTCATGCCATCTGCATACAAAAACAAGGGTATTACTTGTTAGCAGCAGTTGTTATGCAAGGTCCATTTCTGTCAAACTAATGCACTTTCTAAAGCCGTACACTGCCAAATCAAAATTTAATGTTTTTGTCTCAGTTTGGCTTCATGCCTATTGAACAATTGCATCTGGGTACTCAATCTTATCCATTTCTACAAGCTATAAAACAAGATACATATGACTTTTCTCAACTGAAAATTCATATGCATATTTAAAATATGCTTTCCAAATGAATAATTAAATCCAAAATAATTTATGAATTAAACAAAACTTTATGCAAATAAAAAAATGAAAGTGAGTCTTGGCTTTGTAAGCTTCTTAAAAAAAATAAAAAATAGGAAGCAATTTCATAAAAAAATTTGACCCAAAGAATCATATAAATAGCAAAATATATTAATATATCTTATACCTGTATAAAAAAATATCACGCATTGCGCAAGATATCGTATATAATATTTATCACGTTATATATATATATATATATATATATATATATATATATATATATATATATATATATATATATATATTTAAGATGTAAGATATTTTACGCAATGCGTATCTTATTTTCGAACAAAATATATAATCTGTATAAAAATAAAGCGTACTACAAAATATATCACGAATATCACTTATTTAAGATGTAAAATATTTTACGCAACGCGCGTCTTATTTCAAATAAAATATATTATGTTTTAAAAATAAAGCGCACTCCGTGACTTTTGATAACATGACACACATTTCTTCGATCTGTATATTTTTCTGCTCAAAATAATATAAAATTTTATATGAATAAAAAAGAAAAGAAATATGCATCATATCGCATATGTTTTCTTTTCTTTATGATGAAATAGGGGACTCATTTCTCTTGTTGTGTCAAACTCCTTCAAAGCGTTATATTTTGGCAGTCACATCAGAAACTGACTAAAAACTAAAACTGGATCTAGAAATCAAACTTGTCCTCATTTGAGTACACACTGCAGAGCCAAAATTAGTTAGCAACACATATAACTCAGGTAAACCAATACAACCTACATGAACTAACAAATGCATTGGTAAAGAAATAAACCAAAAATAGAAACAAACTCATTATCATATATATACCCATAACATCCTTGAGGCGTTGGATGTTCTCAGGTGTTGGAACAATCCCAGGGCCACAGTTCTGAAACACCTCCTTACAGACATCAATTAACACTTGCACCTTTGGATACTTTCTTTCCTCCTCCTTGTTCTTGCTCGTCTTCCTGCTTTTCCGGCCACCTGATGTCTTCTTCATCCCCATTGGCATCAAACTCGCAAAATAAAACGCAGCAGCTGATCGAAAAATCTAATTAACTGATAAAAAAATAGAGATTATTGGATGGCAATGGTTCATGCAAATGCAAGTTCGTTACTTATATAGGCCTGGAGATATCTGTATTTTTAGTATTTACAAATACCAGGGGCATATTTGTTTATTCAGTGGGCTGTACGTTGGGATTTTGTATCTGCAATCCTCTGTATATTTCATTTCTTTTCAGATTTTTTATCCATTTCTTTCTCGTAAATGAATAATTGCATTTAACGTTTTCTCTGAATTTACACTGACTAAGGTTTTTGAGAAATGACCAAATGAATCCTTACATTATATACTATGGTAATAATACTAAAATTTGTGTTTTCACTATTACTTTTAAATATATTTATGGTATCCATTATTCGATATTTTCCTGTGAGATTTGTAAATTTTGGAAAATCTGCTGTAATCAGTGAAGATTCCTCCACAGTCTATCCAGACCAATCACACAATTATGTAATCCGTAAAACTTTAGTCTTCATTTCTAGTGAAAAGGAATAAAAATATAAGATCAAATTAATAAATATAATAATAAGCCGTGTTTGGCAATTAGCGGTCAAGAATAGATGTAGCAGATTTTATTGTTTTGAGTAGTTGATTAAGTAAATTATTTTGACTAGATAATCGATTTTTTTTTAATAAAACGGTTTGATAAATAGATGTTTCATTCAATTTTTTGTATTTTTATTAGACACATGAACAATCATATAATTGAAAAAAAATTCCAAATAATTTTTTCAAAGATAGATTTTTTACCAAACCGCTACATTACTGTTTTGACTAATTGAATTTAATTTTTTGAATCAAACAGTTTGATAAATAGATGTTTCATTCAATTTTTTGTATTTTCATTAGACACATGAACAATCATATAATTAAAAAAATTTCTCCAAATAACTTTTTCAAATATAGATTTTTGACCAAGCCGCTACATCATGTTTTGACTAGGTAATTGAATTTAATTTTTTGAATAAAACAGTTTGATAAATAGATGTTTCATTCAATTTTTTGTATTTCCATTAAACACATGAAAAATCATATAATTGAAAAAATTTCTCCATATAATTTTTTCAAGGATAGATTTTTGACCAAACCGCTACATCACTATTTTGACTAGGTAATTGAATTTAATTTTTTTGAATCAAACAGTTTAATAAGTAGATGTTTCATTCAATTTTTTGTATTTTCATTAGACACGTGAATAATCATATAATTGAAAAAAAATCTCCAAATAAATTTTTCAAAAATATATTTTTGACCAATACTTCAATCCGTTAATTACCAATTAGTAATATTAGGTGTTTTATTTGGTTAAAACTTTAATTTAATTCAAAAAATTCTTTTTTGTAAAAATAAAAAGAAGAAGCAAACCCTTATACATGGGCATAATAAATTAAAAGAAAACAGATAAAAAAATTTCGAAGACTACTTCCATCCGTCCCGAGTTCAGGGCTTACGATAAAAGAAAGAGGGATAGATTACGTAGGTAGTAGGCGAATCACGTAGAACGGGGTTGATCAATTGATTTTGGACATTGAGACTTTAAATGTCAAACAGGTTTATTTTGATATTACATATTAGAGTAGATAAAGATAAAGCACTGGGGATTTATTGGTGTAGATGGTGAATCTATATTTATTTATTTTGAGTCAAATATATCAGTCAATTTAGGACACATGGATTATCTATATTTTAAATTGGATTATTTATATTTTAGATAAACGTCGTAAATACTTTTTATGTGAATATAATAAAGAGCTCCCATGTGATACAAGAAGGAGCTGTGATTGTGTCGTGCACTTTTCTTATTAATATTTTTGTTATTGTTTACATTTATCACTGAATATTTTAATTGACCACTAAGTCGGGTGGCTTTACAAAATCAATCTTTTTAGTTTTTGAACTAGAGCATGGTCTGCGCATATCTTATACTCAAACACACTGATCTAAATGGATATCTTTGATTTTGGTTGGTTTAAAATAAGTACACAACACACTTAGATAGTTGGATTGGGTCTGCAATTAAAATATTATGCAATCCAGTCCAATTGATTATATATGGGTCGGACTGGGTTGGTTATGTTGACATCATTTTCGCCCAAAAATATTTTGGTCAACGATATTTAATTAACATTGTATTTTTCATTTTTTACAACGTTCTATTCTTCCATTCAACTACCTCGTTCGATTGAGATATATACGGAGGAGAGAAATTGTGAGTAATACCACTAATTTCACAAAAGCTTACAAACTCGGAGTTTTGGAATTTCTTTCCTTGATCTGTCCATATATAAACAATAGACATTGCTTGTTGAGTTTATATTCACTTGTAAAGAGCAACAAATGATTCAAATACATCGCTTTTTTACTTTCAGAAATTGCATCCACGTAAATCGTGAGAAGTCATCAACCACTACGAGAGTTTACGAACAACCTTCTAAAATTTGTACGGGTACAGGTCCTATAAGATCCATATGTAAAAGTTCGAGTGGTCTAGTCGTAGACACCATGAATTTGGCTTTATGAGATGCTCGAATTTGTTTGTCAATTTCACATGCTTTACATATATGATTTTTTATGAAATTTAGTTTTGGTAATCCACAAACATGTTCATTTCAACAAATGTTCTTGATGAGTTTCATGTTAATATGACCCATTCTTCGGCGCCATAATCATGGATCCTCATTTATGGTAACCAAACAAATATTTTAATAATTGTTAATCTCACAAGCGTATACATATTTATCTCTTGGACTAGTTATGACTAATTTTTCATCTTTATCAAAAAATGAAACAATGAATTGGATAAAATGTAACTTTGCATCCATTTTCCCAAAATTGGCTAATCAAAATCAAATTATACTTATTTCATGTGACTAATTGAATGTCACATATTTTAAAGTTGTATTTGCTAAAATCATGAATACCAATGATGTCACCATTCTACTATCGCCAAATGTGACAATTTCCATTGTAATCTTTCTAAGATTGTTCAAAAGAGATTTGTTACCTGTCATGTGCCGTGAATAACCGCTATCAAGATACCACACGTTCTTTGTAGCAGTAAGGCATGCGACTCGAGGAGCTGGCAAAATGGGTTCAGACCTACATAAAAGATTAATTAAATCTTTTGGTACCGTTCTTACTCGAGGGTCTGTGAGTTAGTAAATCATATGGCATGCGAGAATTCACATATAAAAATTTAGGTATAAGATATTCATCATTGACAACGTATAGATTTCTAGATGCATGATTCCTACTAGAAATATGATAAGGATTTCTACGAGGAGCACAATTCATATTTCTAGGAACGACGTTAACATTCACAAGTCTAGTATATGCAAGATGGTTCGAGTACCTTCTATATAAATTATCATGATGGTGCATGTTATGATTAACACGAGGTCTCCCATTTTGCATATTATTATGACTTGATTCGTTATGCAAATAACTCATATTCCTAGGCATAGAGTTAATATATATCTTACGAGTATGATCATAACCATTAGAATTCTTGTTCATATGACCTTGTTTAGAAACATTCAAAGATCGACTAGCATTAGTACTTGTACTAGCATGATTTTTAACATTCTTTTGTTGAAAACTAATCGGTTCTTGTCGATAATGAAACTTAAGTTGCTTCTTGTCATTCTTGACCATTTTTTCTTATTTCGAGCAACTTTGGTTTCATTTTCTTTTACAAGTTCATTTTTAGGAATCCACTTTTACTTTTCCTTACCTTCACCTTCTTTACTTTGCAATATAGACTTATTTTTTCCATCTCGATTGCAATACGAACATTTAATCGTAGGTGAATTTGGAGTTGTATCTTTTGAGGCCTTAGGGGTTCGAATTTCTCTTTTTGGTGGAAAATTCTGATTGTACTCTAAACCTTCCCGGTTGTATGATTCCCTAGAGCTAAACGCCATTTAATCTGATATGGCATTACTCTTAGTGAATTGTTTAATGGTTCCCTCAAGATTTTCATTTTCTTTTAATAATTTGTTGATCCTATTGTTTAGAAAGGTTTCTTGATGAGCTAGTTTATCCATGAGCTTATTATTTTCAATTTGAAGTTTGTGACTTTCCAGTGCAACCAAATTAAGTTCCGAGATTAATTGTTCTCGTTCATTAAGCTTGGTTTCAAATTTACTAGTTAATTTCGTGAACTCGTAATCTTTTGTGCAAGGATATATTGTTATTCAAGTTCCCTTTTGTTTAAGGGATTCCTGAAGTTTTTGTTCAACATCTCTCGTTAAGGATTGTTCAAGTTCTTTTATCCGTTCATAATTTTTATCATTCGTTTGAATCAATAATTCATTTTGAATTTTCAAATTTAAGATCTCTACATGAAGATCATTAGTGCTTTTGGATAATTGAAAATTTTTATTTTTCATCTCTCCTGCTTGTAATATTAAGGATATATCTTCGACTTTGAGATTTCGAATACTATCATCCTTATTATTTACTTTGAGTTTCAAGCGTTCATTTTGATAGGAAGGAATATTGTAATACTCTATGCCTTTGAATTGAGTATCGGTCAAACAAGTGATCTCTTTTTGTAGTTCAACTTCCCCCATTTTATTCCTTTCAAAATTAAATATGATAAATCGTTGACTAATGTCATGATGACTCATTTTCATATTTTTCACAAGTATCAAAATATCTAAGAAATTCAAGTCGCTATGATCAACATTAGACAAATCTAAATCAAGATTATTAGAACTACAAGAAGCCAAATCATTTTTAGAATTAGGGATTACCTTTTAACTTGTAGTAGCAATATCCATTGATTCCTTTTTGTCACCAATATCCTTCAAACACAAGTTAACAAACTCTTCACTTTGTTCGGGGGATACTTTGTCTTCACTTAAATCCCATCCATTCTCAGTAACAAGGCTTTGGCCTTTAGCCAATTTTGGACACTTCCGTTTAAAGTGATCAGGTTATTTACATTCGAGACACAAGTCATGTGCTTCTCCAGTTGATGATTCATTCGGCTTAGGTGCAATTAAATTGTTCGAATAATTTAAATTATTATTTTTATAAGCATTGTTAGCTTGTTACATACCTTGGGCTTTATTAAAGTTTGAAAGTTGGAAATTATTACTTTTATAATTAAGTCTTCCTTTCGAGTTGACGCGTTGTTGATTAACCGACTTTAGGAATCCTTTTCCATACCTTTGAGCTTTATTTTGCAAAACCCGACGAAATTGTCTTGAAAGTAGTGCAATCTCTTGTTTATCGAGATTTTTCAACTCTTCGTTCAACTCATCATCATTTTCATCTTTATTGATTAATATATATTTTAAAGCCATATTTTTACGTTTGTCTTCCGTTTTAGGAATGACTTTTTCTGGAATATTATCTTTTGCGTATGCACGGAGGTTTCCGAATAAGCTATCGATTGAATATGAATTTAGATTATGCATTTATTTTATTGTGGTAACTTTAAATTTCCAAAAAAGAGGTAAGCCTTTAATATTCTATGATTTTCTTGTTCGTAGTATAAACTTTTCCGAGTTGTGAAAGTTCATCGATAATGCGAATGAATCTAATTTTCATATCGATGATGGTCTCGCTTTTGAGGAGTTTAAAATTTTCGTACTATTGAATTAAAGTATCCATTCGGGATTTCTTAATATATTTTGTACCCTCATAAGTAATGATCAATTTGTTTCATATTTCTTGTGCAGACTTGCAGTTATTTGCATGTTTGTATTCTTTTTATGCAAGTGCACTAGTCAAGACCATTTTCGCTTTTGCGGCTATTTTCATTCGACTTTCTTCTTCGGGCTTACATTCACTCGCTTTCTTATCGACAAGTTCTATGCCAACTGTTTTTATAGGTAATAAAACACCATCCCTCTATAACCATCCAAACTTACTCCTTGGAATCTAGCATATATTCTAAATCATGTTTTTCAAGTAGCAAAGTTTGTGCCATCAAATAGAGGTGTTCGAGAACTCGAAAGACCTTCCCCGCAACCAGTCGTACTCAAGTACTCTATTCAAAGTTTTCCTTTATACGGTTTTACTTAACGACTTCGAGATAGTCGATAAACCCGTTAGGATCTATTTTTTGTTGTATTTCTCGATTCGGTCAAATATCGATATTATACAGTTAAAAGCACTACTCTGATACTAATTGATAGGTCCCGTATAAGGATTTAATAAGCTAGAAGGGGGTTGAATAACTTATGACCTTTTTTTAAAAATTTTGAGATGGCTTTTCCAAAATTTATTTTCTCTTCTTTACGTTTAACTTATTATATTCAAGTAAGTTATATGCGGAAAGTAAAGATACGAAGAAGATAAAATGACATGGTCAATTTTATCCTGGTTCGTGGTGGCTGACTACACAAACGGAGTCCACTCACCTCTATTCCAGTCCCCGAGCTCCTCCCTGGACTCGAGATTTTCTCTACTATAAAGTTACTCCTTTATAGCAGGAGGAGAAGCCCTTACAACTAACCACTATCTATTTATCTTAGAGCGTTACACACATGTACCCTCCACAAAATAAAATAGTTAAATTATACTACAAGAACTATCTCGGAGCGAAACAACCTAGTCACCTCTGCAAGCACTTGCAATCCCTTTTGTAGCCTTAGTACTTCTACTTCTTTGTTGATCTTGGGTCTTAGATCTTAGATCTTGGGTCTTTCCTTTTTCTCACGGTGCAAAGGGGACTAACTTCTCATTAGTATTCCTAAGACTTGGGTCTTAGAACAAGAATCACCTCACTTCACTATCACCTCACAATAAAGAAAAGAATACAAGCTACTACTTTAACCTTTTTAAGATAAAAAAAATTGGACGCTATTACACGTTGAGCTAGTGCGTAAAATATATAAGTTGTCGGGATGTGTCACACGAGGGATAAATCACACAAGTAATATGCAAGACAAGTAGTTCTACTTGAATGCACAGAGAAGCGTTCTATTCGGCCTTATGATCGAAGGAATGATCGAATAAAACAAGCAAATCGAATTAAAAGAGCGAGTCTCCCAGTCTTGCTCATTTGAGTCCCTTTAAATTATAAGTTTAAAGGTATATTAAGGGTTCAAATATACAAGACTATAAGTAGCTAAATGAACTTGGTAAATGGATTCTTTCGAGTTAGAACAACCAAGTCAAGAAGCGTTTATGTTCGACCAAAGTGTAGATCCAAATACATATAATCTCCTTTATTGCTTATGTTCATTTGAAAGATATATTCAAAATAAAGTTCAAGTACTAATTAACACAAAATTATATGGACTAAGTGCACTTGTAAAATAATAGAAACAAGTGAAGAAAAATGATACACTTAGGCTGGTATGCTAGACCGAATGTGTTCGGTTTGGTCGAGTGTATATAGTCTTGTTCTTCTCGTTCTTTTGAAAGTTAAGTTCAAATGAAAGCTAGGAATAACGTATACAAGACTACAACAGTACAAAAAATACTTGGAAATGGATTAGGCTTCAAGCAAAAATCCTCCAAGTAGAAGCTCTATTCGGTCAAATAGATTGATGGTAAAAAGCCGAATGATGCTTGCTTGTTTGTACAAGTTCAAGTGGCCTAGCTTTGTTAAGTTCTTGTTCAGAATATTCTATGTAATAAGTAACAAACTAAAAAACTACATCCAAGTATATACTATATTTTGATTCTTTAGAAACGAGTTTTAAAACACATAAAGGCAAAACAAGATTTAAGATACTTTGGTTGAGAAGCAATGATAGTTTTATTTTCATTAACACTTCAAGCCTTCAACCTTGAGTGTAAGGCCTTCAAGAATGAGAATCCAAGTCTCTATTCTTGATAAAGTTTCTACAATCGTTCCGAAAATGCACTACACAAATAAACTTCAAGAACAAGTGTATTTCTACACCAAATCGAATGAAACTTGAAAAAAATCGTATAATATTATAGATTTAGTAAATATAAGCTCAAATATAAAAGTTACAAGTAAAATAATTAACTTATGACTCTTGACCTCACAAAGACCCAAGTCCCTCAAATAATCGAGTGGACTACAAGAGATACGAGTTAGGATCGAAGCCGAAAAAACACAAACGGCCACCGGAAAAGTCACTGGAAAGTGGCCGGAAAAGGGGGTCTTAAGAACTGACTTTTCAAGGCTCAAAATGACTCAAAGAGGCTGCCAAGGAATGGCCTTGGAGCTTTCTAAACAAAGAGTCGAATGGGTGTCTGTTTGGGTGAGAAATGGTGATGAAAATAAGCCAAAATAATGATCAAAAGATGAAGTAAAGTTGGCTTAAACTGAAGAAATGTTTTTTGCATTTTAACAGTAGTTGAGAGAGTGCTTCTAGAGAGGTTTTATTATCGTTAATGGGATCACCAAGGGCTTGAGAAATGAGGGGGTTTAGGCTTATTTTTATAGCCAAAATTTAGGTTAAGTTAGCTTAAAGACTAGGAACAACCTTTTCAAAAGCAAATGCAAGTACAAGGGTTGAATTTAAATAATAAATCAGGTGAGAAATTCAAATTTCATGATATGGGGCCCAAGGGATGTTTTATTATTTTTGAAATGAATAAAAACTGAACGACGTGCTTACCAACGACCCAAAATGCGTTTATTAACAAAAATTCAAAAATTATTAAAAACTTATGAAATTTTGGTGAAATTCTAGAAATAGTTCTAGAAGAACAAAAAAAATTAACCTTTAAATTTATTTCCCTTATATGACTTTTACGCTACCGATAAAACAATTACGTATCGATTCTAGGGGTCCCAGAAAAACGTCATTTAAAATTTATAAAATTAATCTAAATGGTAGAAATAAATATATGAATGAAAATATCAAGTTTCAAGTCTAAAAGATATTCCGAGAATATTTTAGGATTTTTCGAATGTTAAAACGGTCTTCTGGAACGACTAAAATGCATATTTGTCTTTACTGAGGAATTAGACAAACGTTTTGATTTGAAAAATATTTAAACATTATATTCCATATAAAATAGTGGCAACGAGATCTGAGGAATAATTAAGTTTGAATAAAAAAATGATTTTATCCGGATAAATAAGGATTACGCGTAAATTTGGAATAAAATCTATTTTTGTCTATCGGCATGACTTTTGGCACTATAAATTGAATATAAATATTCAATAAAATATATTCAAAATATATGAGTTAAATATTTATGTTCAACACGCTTTTAAATAAATCGATCAATTTTGGTTCGTAAAAGCGATGTTTGAAAATTCTCGGGAATTGTGTTCTAGCCGTTAGCCTCAGTATTTTTGACAACATCAACCTAGTTTAGAATATATCATGAATTAATTTCCCAATTCATGTCTAATAATGAATGTCGGAAAAGTATTTTTTAACGGTTTATCCATAATATCTCAATTCACCTTGATTTCAGAATATGTCACACATAATACCCTAAGGGAGGATTCTAAGTGACTTAGCAATCTAATTTAATTTTCACTTTTAGTTTGACAAATCACCAAAAACTAAAGGTAAAATTATTGACCTCTCAATTTTAAAGTTTCAATTTTTGTTGTATTTTGAATTTAAAACGAAGAATATACATTCACCCCCCCTCCGTATGTACCTTTTGGACCTAACAATTGATATCAGAACTTGTTAATCGATATAGAGATTAGATCCATTAGATTGACAAGTTTTGTGATTGATTTGGTTGTACGAAGACTGAGAGTGCTTTCGTTGGTGTATATTTGATTTTAAGTTTGTTGGTTTTGACTTGATTGGATTTTGATATTGTTAACTGACTGTGTAGTTGTATTTTGAGACGATATATTGTACAATTTTCTCAGATCTAAAAATCTGAGTTCTCAGAAAGTTGGTAGTATTAAGGTTTCTCTGTTCGACAAATCACGGTATAATGTATAGAAGAAAAATACACTTTTGTATATTCGGGCTTCAAATCCAGAATATATAAATATCTTAAAGAACGGAAGACATGTGCCTATGAAGGAACATCCAACTGTTGTTGGAACTCAAGTTCTATATCCTAAAGCTAAATGGACTGCAAAGGACAAAGAATTGACTGGATTGGATGAAGGCCTACAACTTATTTTGGTGGATTCAATGGATGATGATATGAGTCACCAAATTATGATGTGTGAGAGTGCAGGGTACAAATGGAAAATCATAGAACTACTGATGGAAGGAACTGAAGACGTCGAGAAAAATTGACTTGATATTTTGACTTCACAATATGAGGCTTTTAAATCTTTACCAGGAGAGAGTATAACCTTGGTAAAGATTGGCCATAGTGGGATCTTCCACTATGGTTTAGAAAGAAACAAGGCTTTATAAGTTCTGGAAGCAGCAATCGTTGACAAGGGTTAAATTCATCTAGCTACAAGACATGGATGGTTAAGAGAAGCAGGTTCAGATCCTAAAATTATGATAAGGTTGGGCACTTTGCCACTGAATATAGAAAGTCACAACAAGCTAAAGACAAAGGAAGGGATTATCAGAAACGGGATTCTGGCAACTCAAAGAAGTATTCAGTGAAATCTTACATAGATGAAGGAAAAAGTTGGGATGACACTGATGATGAAGAAGAGAAATTTGGAAATCTAGCACTATTGGCAGAATCTTCTTCATAGTTATAATTTCCAACTATTTGTGCTTTAACTGATTAAAATCTATGTAAGAATGTACACTGTGTTGCTTTTAGACAAACTATCTTAGTGTATAATAATACAGTTTCTTATGATAAAATTAAGGTACAATACAAGACTAAGGACTGTGTCGAGCAATATAATGCCTTAATATAAGTTTATAGAAACCTTTGTACTACATTAAGATGCACCAAAGAGACTGTAGGTGAATTAGAAGAAGAACTAAAGAAACTCCAAATTAAAAATAATAAGATAGTTCTTGATAATGTCACTTTAAAAATATCTTAAGCAGACAAATTGATATTTAGAGCTTAAGATTAAAAAGCACCTTGAGACAGAGAAAGGGCTTCAGAGCAAGAATGCATAGTTAAATAAAAAATTGCATGCTTTCACTAATGTTGCAAATCTTATTAAGAAGCTCATAGCGGATCAAGTAGTTGGTGAAAAAATTGGGATAGGTCCAGACTATGACGAACTTAGAAAATCTTCGAAGAAAAGTGTAATTAAGGATGACCTTGAGGACAACGTTGTCAATCCCCCTAGTACACCTCATGTTCTTAAAGAAGCTAAGAAGCCTCTATTTAAGAAAGCTACTGTTGAGCCCTTTGATGAAGACAATCTCTATATTTATCATGAGATGCTTATTGAGGAGATTGAGAACTCAAGGAGACAAAAGGAAAAGAAACCTATTTTGGTTGCTAGTGAAACTGATCAATCAAAAGTAGGACTAGGTTTTACTTCCAATACTAAGAGAAACAAGAATAGAAATGGCAGTTTAGAAGCTAATGGCCATAGAAAGTTATGCAATAACTGTGGTTCTGCTGGTTACCTTACTCATGCTTGTAGAAAGGTTAAAGTAGACAATTCTAAGAATGTTTATGTGCATAACATGCCTAACATGCCAAAATCTTCTACGTGTAATAACTCTGTTTGCATGCCATGTGTAATTTCTTTTATGAACACTTATCTTGATTCCACACACTCACATAGTACATCTCATAATCATGATAAACATGCTCATAAAGAATACTGGTAGATCAAAGACTGTGAACCCTCCCAAATCTAGGAAAGTGGCACATATCACCAAACACAAGAGCAAGTTTGTTGGTGCTTCTACAAGTGACAAGGAATCGACCAATGATAAATCAAAGAATGTTAATCCTATTAAGTCTGTTAAGAAAAATGCTAAACATTGAAATGCTTCTAAGTCCGCTGCACCTAACTTAGTTTCGGTACCAAAGAAAACTTAATCCCCTTTATTTTCAGAGCGTTAAGAAGAAAAAGTTTATGTTGATTCTGGACAGTGGATGTTTAAAGCATATGACTGGAGATGGAGCCTTTCTAAAGGTGGTTGAGAAAACTGGCCTGGTGGTTACTTTTGGAGATGATGACAAAGGTTATACAACGTGATATGGCTGTTTGGAAATTGGTAATGTCATCATTGATTAAATCTCTCTGGTTGAAGGTCTTATGCATAATATCCTCAGTATTAGTTAATTATGTGATAAAGGATGTGAAGTTTTGTTAAAGAAGGAGAAATGTTTGATCTCTAATCAGAAAATGAGAAGCTTACTCTTAACGCAGTAAGAAAGGGTGATTTGTTCGTAGCTGACTGGAATTCTGATGAAGATGGTCAAGTAATGTATTTCTATATCAAGGCTTCTCCAGATGAAAGTTGGTTATGGCATAAGAAGCTCTCCCACTTAAACTTCAAGGCCATAAATTCTTTGGTTAAGAGGGAATTGGTGAGAGGTCTGCCCGAGATGGAATTCAATCCTGATAGGCTTTGCGAAGTATGTGAGAAAGGAAAGTCAAAGAGAGCATCACACAAGAAGAAAACAATGACTCACATCACTAAACCACTACAACTCATTCATATAGACTTGTTTGGCCCAGTCAACGTCAAGTCAATTTCAAGAAAAGAATAAGGCTTAGTGATTGTTGATGACTATTCCAGATACACGTGGGTGTTATTCATACATTTAAAGAATGAAGCAGCTGATATGATTATCGATCATATAAAGAACAATATGTTAGAAGTTGGAGTGCATGTTCATACTATCAGATCAGATAATGGATTAGAATTCAGAAATACAAAGTTGAATGATTTCTATACCGAGAAGTGTATCTTAAGACAGTTTTCAGCACCAAGGACAGCACAATAGAATGAAGTGATTGAAAGGAAGAATAGAACATTGGTCGAAGCTGCAAGGACTATGCTTAATGAAGCCAATCTTCCTACCTACTTCTGGGCTGAAGCAGTTAACACTATATGTTATACTTAAAACATAACCTTGATTAACAAGATGTACGAGAAGACCCCTTATGAGTTAATGGCCAACAAGAAACCATCAGTGAAATACTTTCACGTGTTTGAAGGAAAGTGCTTCATGCTTAAGAATGATGAACATCTTGGCAAGTTTGATGCTAAGGCTGAAAAAGGTATCATTCTGAGCTATTCTGTAATAACATGAATTTTTGGGACTTTGTAAAATGATGAATGAATAGTAATCCTAACTATCAAGGAAAAACTTTTGAGCCCACACTATCTAAGGGTATTTAAATTAAGTTTCCGAGTTAATATTATGATTATACGTACCAAATGAGGGTATGTAAAAGTCGTTAGTTCTTGAAGAAAACAAATATTTGAAAACAACCTTATTTTACGAACTATCGAGGAATACGAGAATCACATTATGATTAAGTATTTAAAATCCTACAAATAAAACCCAAGTACAAGATTATAAAATATAAGGATTCATATTAAAGGATTACCCCCCCCCCCTGCGAATCACTTACAAGGATTTATCACAATTATGAGAAAGCGACCAAGTAAGTACATAAGTGAATTAATAAATGAAATAAACCTAAGCAAATCTCCATCCAAACCATGCAAACCAATTAGTACAAAAAGCAAACAAGAATTGGTGATCAAATAGTAATCTTGCTAAAAAACATAGTAATTTGATTGGATGAATAGTATAAGAGATGGTGCATGGTACTACCTAGCTTGTAGACTTAGAATATGAGGCCATGCTTCTTGATTTATACAAGTAATATACATACCTAATAAGCCACAAAAATCAATCAACACTCAAAAGCAAACAAGCAAGCAAATAAATTCTTTCTCTCTCTCTCTTTCTCACCTTTCTTCATCACCATTCGGCTTTACCAGAAAAGAAGAAAGGAATTCAAGAACTTGAGATTTGATCATGGAGAAATCACCAAATTAATTCTCAAGCTTCCATATTATCAAATAAAGATAAATTAAATCTATTACCTCATTCCTTTGAGTTTATCTTAGGTAAATAAAATATTAAAGATGATGATGATGAATAGTGATCAAATAGTAACATCAAGTTGTTTTTGTTAATTTATTGGTCGATTAAGGATCTTTAAGCTCATCTAAAGATATATCAAGCATCATCCATCCAAGAGAGACCTTCCAAGAACCCAAGAAAGGTATAAAAACTTTCTTTCTTCAGGCAGATTTGTCATATGTGGAGCAACCTGTCAAGATACTTGACTGGCAAGAAAAGAGTCTTCGGAATAAATCAGTGAGATTAGTAAAAGTACTTTGGAGAAATTCCAAGGTTGAAGAGTCAGCGTGGGAGTTAGAGTCTGATCTGCGAGTACAATATACTCACTTGTTCTCCTAGATTCTAAGGATGGAATCCTTTAAGGGGGAGAAGATGTAACAACCGGTATTTAGTTATTCGTAATTGAGTTTTATTTAAATATTTGATTATAAATTATTACATACTTGCATGAATACGTGTCAATAAATGTTTATATGACCAAGTATAGCAGAATATTATAAATTGATAGGCGAAGTGTTTTATCTGGAATTTTGTGTGAAATTTTAATGATATTAGTTGTTGATGATAATTACTTTCCAAAATATATTTTCTTTTAAAATTATGAAAGTGATCTCATATAATTTCTAAAATTCCAAGCTATGTTATGGTATAATTCTTGTAATTTATGGAATTATATTTTGATTTATAAAAGTCATTCTTTTAAATAATATTTAGAAATATGAATAAAAATTTGTGAATTACTAAATCACCCCTGCATGCATTTGATCATCCAAAGGAGAGAGGGACACTAATGTCATTCCTAACCCCACTAACATATTTTCTACAAGTCAAATTACTAAACTAGCCTTGCATGTGACGCCCTCCAAACCCGGGGTCTAGATTTGGGGGTCACTCGCCAATAAACCAAAATAAAATAATCACAGCGGAATAATATAATAAATACGACCCCTTTACCTACACTGGATCGATCACAGGTTATAGTATGGAACAGGCACTAATACAAATCAAATGTTATTACAAACCATAGTCTAACTAATTTTACAACTTATTCAAATTTTATTACAAACCTCTAGACTAATTAAGCGTCCCAAACTGTCTACCTGGAAACACACCAACTATTTACAAGCACATAACCTCTGGTCAGACCTGGAACTTAAGCTTGCTCTGGTCTAGCTGAAAGAATCAAGATATGAACCAAGTATGAGCGAAAGAAATGCTCAGCAAGTAATAAATAGCTTATGATTTGGAATAACAACAGTATATCTGATGAACAAAACCAACTACGCTAACTGAACAGTATCAAAACTGATAAAAATTTGATAATAAACAACATTTGCAATATATTATGTTTTGGGACTGGAATCCTCGAACGATGGTGTGTTGCCGCCGGTGATCAGCCGCGGAGCAACACCGATATGCCGAAGCATATCCAACTAAACAAAAGGTACCCAAGGCACATATTGGCCTAGCAAGGTGTTATATCCTGTATAACACATAGCTCACACTGGACCGCCGCCACGGCCTCTTACGCAACCATCCAACCCATAAAAACAATTTTCCGCCAAAGGAGTCGAATCAAATGACATCCTTAACTACATAACTCCCCATTTCTCATGGTCCGGAGTTTTCTCAACAACCAATGGCGAAATAACCAGAATAATTAGTTATTCGCTAATCTCAATTCAAAGCTTTGCCGTATAGAGTAAGTTGTAGCAAAATGTAAAAATATTTAACTATTCTGAACTTAGAATAGTAAAGAAATTGAAAGGATAAATTCAGAGTCAATACCACTTGAATGATATGTGATGATATAAATAATTGCATAATATGATGCGAAATAAACGTCACTTGAACAATAAGTGAAGTTAGGGTACTTGCCTGGTATGCTCAATAACCTCTTACTTTAACTCTGCTTCTAACTGCTGGCTACTATCTTCGTCTAACACTTGACTGCACTCCTTGCTACTCGATTCTATAAACAAAAGGACTATCTTAAGTGACAGAACTAAACTCAATCGACGTAACTCTACGTCTTGACATCTACCCGACCGTTTATAACTAAGCATGGCATAATAAACTGTAAACAGATAGCATACTTATCACATAACACATAATCAAGACATTTGTATAACACATAATCATATATTTCATGTAACACATACGTAAGATCATTACAAGACACGCCTCAGTGCGTTAAGAATGAAAATCAGGTTAATATTAGCATTTATCGATCAAATACCGACTCAAGCTGGTACATAAATCAAATGACATTGCAATACAAAAGAAATTAGGTCTTAAAAGTATTTTTATTGGAAGCGCAATATTTTTCTGAGTTTGTACACGTTCATTTCGTATTAAACGGACAAACGGTTGATTTATTATGAATTTTTGAACATTTTTCGGAATAAAACGGGTCTCCAAATCATTTAATAATTAAATAATAGGGCTCGAATACTCGAAAATAATTTTATAAAAATTATCGAGCCGGGAAAATAATTTAAAATAATATTTTAAAGCTCGAAACTATTTTTCGGAATTTTTAAATTAATAATAAATAATTAAATCTAATTAAATAATCAATTAAAATTAATTAATAACTAATTAAATTAATTAATCAATTAATATTTAAATTAATTGACTAATTAAATAATTAATTATCAACTAAAATTAATTAACTAAATAATTTGGATTTATTTTGAATAAAAAAAAAATAAATTTTCAGAATTAAAATCATGAATTTTCAAAACAAAATGAATTTTTTTAGAAATTAAAATAGGATTTTTGAATTATTTTAAAACTGAATTTTCAAAAACATAATTTGGAAAATAGAATTGGGGAAATCTGGATCAAAACCGGGTCATGGCGGGTCGAAGTTCCGGGTCGAAAAGAACCAACCGGGTCACGAAGAACACCGGTGGTTCTTCCCAGAATCCGGCCGCCATCGGCGCGGTTCCGGCAGACTCCGACGAGGACCAAGACCCCGTCTGTTGCCCTCGATTCATGTTGCAAAACACTCGCACATAACCCGGCAATTCAGAGATAGCAATAACACTGATCGATCATTCCGGTTTCATCGATTCCGGTTAAAAACTCCATTAAAACCGGTTACCACGAACACCAACTCCGACCAACTCGATTTACGTGATTCCGCAATCAAACAATAAACTTTTATACATAAATCGACTGTAAGAAACCTACTGAATCTATTGGTACCATCAAAACAATCCAACAATCAGCCAATAAGAAACCCCTAATTCGGGGGAATAAACCCTAAATTACGAATTTACAAATCACTAGTCGTTTGAATGATTTGAGGGCATAAATAGAAAGAACATGAAAATCTGAACATTTTGGTTACTCATACTTTAAATTCTGAAGTCTGCATCACCCTCAAATTTGGGTTTGATTCTCAGAACTTTTCAAGAACACCAAGAACACATATTCAAAGAATTTTCAGAAAATCAAACCTTAATTTCTATATGATACTGAACCCTATTTTTGAAGTATAATATACCAAATTGACCAGAAAAATATGCTCTACAACATGGAAGCATCAAATCACATCAACAACATCAAAAATAAATTTTCATAATTTAATTATCAAATAATTCGAATATAAATAATTAAATAAGAAAATTACTGTGATTTCTGGGCAGAAACTGATGATTGATTCAGAAAGAAGATTTCGAGAGCTTCGTTTTGATATGCTGCACGCCCGAATCGGAGTTCGATAACGCCTTCGTTCGTGTGTTTGATTCTCGGGAACGTATCGATTTCTCGGGTTTTTCTCTGTATTTACGGTATTTTAACTGGTTGCAAATGAATAAACGAAATAAACGAAATAAGAAATAGGCTATTTATATTTATGGAATATTGGATCGTTCTGGATCGTTTTGGATCGTTAAATTAGTTGCTTAGCCGCTAAGTAACTGTAAAAACGATACAATTCAATACCAGAATTGGATAATTATCAAAACCGGGCTTTTTATAAAACACCATATACGAAAATAACGTAAAAATATCCTGTCTTTCGAGATTACGGGTTTTATTGATTACCGAAATAACTATCGTATCGAAAATATTGCGCCGGGCCGCGCACGGGTCAAACCGTAATCCGGATCGAAAAAGTCAAAACACGGAAAATGTCCGGAATTACCAGATTAGGTTAGGAAGGAGTTTTCGGAAGAGTTTCGGGTTGTAAAAATGCAAAACGGTTGAAGTTGGAAGATTCCCGGTTTTATAAAATAATTTTATAATTATTCTGAAAATAATTAATAATTCATAAATCATTATAAAATCATATAACACTCCAAAAATTACCAGAAAAATACCACAATTATCTATATTTTATTCTGGACATATAAAAATTCAAATATTCAAATAATGTCACATATAAACATTCAGATATCTATTCTACTTTTCAGATAATTCACCAAAAATTCACATAAAATCACATAAACAATTCCGAATAATAATAATAATATTTGAAAATATATGGGATATTACAATCTACCCCCCTTAACAGGATTCTGTCCCCAGAATCAGCCTAGGAAAATAAATGAGGATACTTGGATCGCATTTCGCTTTCCAATTCCCAAGTCGACTCTTCAACCTTGGGATTCCTCCACAAGACTCGCACTAAAGATACAGACTTATTCCTAAGTACTCTTTCTTTCTTATCTAAAATCTGTACTGGTTGCTCTACAAAAGATAAATCTGGTTGGATCTCAATTGGCTCGTATTCTATCACATGGTTCGAATCAGGCAAATAACGCTTCAACATTGACACATGGAACACATTGTGAATATGTTGTATGTGAGGTGGTAACGCTAATTCGTACGCAACTTTTCCCACACGCCTCAAAATCTCAAAAGGGCCAACATAACGCGGACTTAGTTTTCCTTTCTTCCCAAATCTTGATAAACCTTTCCAAGGAGAAACTTTTAATAGCACTGCTTCACCAACTTCAAATTTCATATCCTTTCTGACAGGATCAGCATATTTACGTTGACGATCTTGAGCTGCTGTTAATCTTTTCCGAATAAGTTCTATTTTCTCCTTTGTCTGCTGGATCAATTCTGGACCCAAAATCTTTCTCTCACCAACTTCTTCCCAACATATTGGAGATCTGCATCTTCTCCCGTACAAGGCTTCATAAGGCGGCATTCCAATGCTGGCATGATAGCTGTTATTGTAGGAGAATTCAACTAATGTCAAATGCTCGTCCCAACTCCCTTCAAAATCTAGTGCACATACCCTCAGCATATCTTCAATAGTCTGAATCGTTCTTTCACTTTGACCGTCCGTCTGCGGATGATACGCGGTACTCATGTTCAGCTTCGTTCCGAGACAATCTTGAAAACTTCTCCAAAATCTTGAGTTAAATCGAGGATCTCTGTCTGAAACTATGGATACTGGAACTCCATGTCGTGTCACAATTTCCTTAAGATATAACCGAACCAATTTATCCATTGAGAATCTTTCATTGATAGGAAGAAAATGCACCGACTTCGTCAATCTATCGATAATAACCCAAATAGCATCATGATTCGCCCTGGTCCTCGGTAATCCAACTACGAAATCCATCGCGATATACTCCCACTTCCATTCTGGAATGTCCAATGGTTGTATCAGTCCACTGGGCCTTTGATGTTCCGCTTTGACTCGCTGGCAAGTGTAACACTTACTTACCCATTCTGCAATTTCTTTCTTCATGCTTGGCCACCAAAAGTTTTCTCTTAATTCTCTATACATCTTCGTACTCCCGGGATGAATTGAGTATCTAGAGTTGTGAGCGTCTCGAAGAATTTCATCTTTCAGCTCGGCTATGTTGGGTATCCATATTCTGGAAGAAAATCTTAATATCCCTTTATCATCCTTTTGACTCCCTATTTCTTCTCCTGTCAAACTGTCTCGTTCATGGCTCATTACTTCTTCCTGACATCTTCTTATTTTCTCTAATAGTTCTGGTTGAAAAGACATTGCACACAATATCTCTGTAGACATACTTGGAATACTGACCTCTATTTCTAGTTTCTCAAATTCCTTGATCAATTCCTCTGATGAAATTATCATATTTAACCTTTCTTTTCTGCTCAGAGCGCCGGCCACCACATTTGCTTTGCCTGGATGATAGTTAATAGTACAGTCATAATCCTTGATCAATTCTAGCCATCTTCTCTGCCTCATGTTCAATTCCTTCTGGGTGAAGATATACTTTAAACTCTTGTGGTCCGTGTAGATCTCGCACTTTTCCCCATAAAGATAATGCCTCCATATCTTCAATACAAACACTATAGCTGCCAATTCTAGATCATGCGTTGGATACTTTTCTTCATGTGGTTTCAACTGTCTTGAAGCATAGGCTATCACCTTGTCATGCTGCATCAAAACACATCCCAATCCTTTATACGACGCGTCACTGTAGATCACAAAATTTCCTTGTTCATCTGGCAAGACTAGTACTGGAGAAGATACTAATCTATTCTTTAATTCCTGGAAACTTTCTTCGCACTTCTCCTCCCATTCAAATTTCTGATTTTTCCTGGTGAGCTTTGTCAATGGCATAGCTATCTTCGCGAAATCCTGCACAAATCTTCTGTAGTAACCTGCTAATCCCATGGAACTTCTTACTTCTGTTGGTGTTTTTGGCCTCTCCCAGTTGATTATGGCTTCAACCTTTGCTGGATCCACTTCCACTCCTTTATTGCTAATCACGTGCCCAAGAAATCGTACTTCTTTTAACCAAAATTCACACTTGGAGAACTTTGCGTACAATTTCTCCCATCGCAGTATTTCCAAAACTATCCCCAAATGCTCTGCATGCTCCACTTCTGTTTTAGAATAGATCAAGATGTCGTCTATAAACACGATCATGAATTTATCCAAATACTTCTTAAATACTCGATTCATCAGATCCATGAAAGCTGCTGGTGCGTTGGTTAATCCAAATGCCATCACTAGAAACTCATAATGCCCATATCTGGTTCTAAATGCGGTCTTCGAAATGTTTTCAGGCTTGATCTTCAGTTGATGATATCCGGATCTTAAATCAATTTTAGAAAACCATATAGCGCCTTTCAATTGGTCAAACAGATCATCGATCCTCGGCAATGGGTATTTGTTCTTAATGGTCAGCTTGTTTAATTCTCGATAGTCAATACACAGTCGCATACTCTCGTCTTTCTTCTTGACAAACAGTACTGGTGCGCCCCATGGGGATACACTGGGTTTTATAACTCCTTTCTTCAAAAGATCTTGCAGCTGAGATGCCAATTCTTTCATCTCCACTGGTGCCATCCGGTATGGGGCTTTAGAAACTGGTTCTGTTCCGGGTGCTAGATCAATCGCAAATTCAATTTCTCTGTCGGGAGGTAATCCTGGTAGATCATCTGGGAAAACATCTGAAAATTCGTTGACAACTGGAATCGCTTCTAGTGTTGGAACTTCTTTACTGGTGTCTACCACATGGGCCAAATATGCTTCACAATTCTGACGCAATAACTTTTTCACTTGAGCGATCGCTAAGAACTTCTTCTCTTGCCTATTTCCTCGAAATATCACCTTCTTCTTACTACCCAAGGTCTGAAGTCTCACTTTCCTATTCTTACAATCAATCTGAGCGTTATTTTCTGACAACCAATCCATTCCTAAAATAACATCAAATTCTCCCAACTTAAAAGGTATCAAGTTGGCATAAAAATGATGTCCTCCTATTTCAATATCGCACCTCGGGCATACTCGGTCGACGGAAACTTGATCCTTATTAGCTAACTCTATCATCAACGCTTGTTCTAACAACTTAACTTCGCAATGCAGTTTATCGACAAAACTTTGAGAAATAAATGATCTTGTAGCTCCAGAATCAAATAAAACTTTAACATCTATGGAGTTGACTGGAAGCGTACCTGCCACCACGTCTGAACTCTGAACAACATCCTTCATAGTCATATTGAATGTCCTAGCCTTTGGCTGGTCCTTTGCTGGTGGTCCTTCAATCCTTGGCACATTAGCAGTTCGTTCAGTTGTCTGGCAGTCCCTGGTAATATGCCCCATCTTTCCACATTTAAAGCACACTGTCCCTGATCTCTGAGCTGTAGTCTGACTTCGACACTCATTAGAATAGTGTCCCTTCTGATTGCACTTATAACACAACACATTAGCCTTACAAATCCCAAAATGCCTTCTACCACAAAATTTGCACTCTGACGCAGGTGGACGATTGGGTCTCTGCTGATTTGAATTCTGAAAACGGTTCCCATTTCCTGGCTGTGGTTTCTTAAATCCCACACTCTTATTATTCTGAAACTCTGGCCTTTTATTGAAACGGCCCTGGAAGTTACCTTGTTGCTGGCCTCCCCCTGAGGTTTCTATTTTCCTTTTCTTCCCATCCTTCCCTTTTTGATACATATCACTCTTACTTTCAATCACCATTGCTTTCTGCACCACTGCCACATATGAAGTCAATTCAAACATGGCCACCCTATTCTGAATCCAAAATCTCAATCCCTGTTCAAACCTTCTTGCTTTCTTTTCATCCGTATCAACCTGGTCTGGCACGAACCTCGCTAATTCAGTAAACTTAGCTTCGTACTCAGCTACAGTAAGATCTCCCTGGGTCAAGTTCAAGAATTGGATCTCCATTTGATTCTTCATATACCTCGGAAAATACTTCTCTAGAAACAGCTCTGTGAATCTCTCCCAAGTTATAAACTCACCTCCTTCCAATGCTCGCGCGGATTCCCACCAATAGTTCGCCTCACCCTTCAAAAAGTAACTTGCAAACTTGGTCTTCTGCTCAGCTCCTGCTCCGACCAATTCAAAAGCCTTTTCCATTTCCTTAAGCCATGTATTGGCTTCCACAGGATCAGCACTTCCCTTGAACTCAGGTGGCTTCACTACTTGAAACTGCTTAAAAGTCACTGCAGGTGGTGCTGCTTGCTGCTGCTGTTGCTGTTGTTGTTGCTGCTGTGTAAGATGAAACATCTGCTGCTGCATCAGTCCCAACATCTGGATAATCGCTGGATCTGTACGGCTCTCGGTATTACCCTCTCCTGAATTATTCCTTCTCTTTGGTGCCATTATTCTGGTAAGAAACAAGCAACATATATAATAATCTGTCAAGCATTGTGTCAAATATGTAGCAATTCCTTAGCATATCAAAATTCGCAAACAGTATCTCTTCCCTGAATATCATAAACTTGCTACCATATTAACACAAGCGACATGATTATCACATAATCCTGCTTATTATCTCAAGAATAATAACACAAAGAAAATTACTCTGAATTATCCAACCCTTTTAAATCCTTGCTCGAAATCTTAACTAAATCAACAAAATAGCGGCAATGACACAAGGCCTAAAGCTAAACACAAAACAGGAAACCTAAACAATTTAACTACAACTTAACCCAATAACCTAAATTTAATCCTATAAAAGCTAAACTACACGCGCCTATATTATGTGATCTTCCTATGACTCATCTATTACAATCCTAAGCCTATTTCAGTGACCATAACCTGTAGCTCTGATACCAACCTGTGACGCCCTCCAAACCCGGGGTCTAGATTTGGGGGTCACTCGCCAATAAACCAAAATAAAATAATCACAGCGAAATAATATAATAAATACGACCCCTTTACCTACACTGGATCGATCACAGGTTATAGTATGGAACAGGCACTAATACAAATCAAATGTTATTACAAACCATAGTCTAACTAATTTTACAACTTATTCAAATTTTATTACAAACCTCTAGACTAATTAAACGTCCCAAACTGTCTACCTGGAAACACACCAACTATTTACAAGCACATAACCTCTGGTCAGACCTGGAACTTAAGCTTGCTCTGGTCTAGCTGAAAGAATCAAGATATGAACCAAGTATGAGCGAAAGAAATGCTCAGCAAGTAATAAATATCTTATGATTTGGAATAACAACAGTATATCTGATGAACAAAACCAACTACGCTAACTGAACAGTATCAAAACTGATAAAAATTTGATAATAAACAACATTTGCAATATATTATGTTTTGGGACTGGAATCCTCGAACGACGGTGTGTTGCCGCCGGTGATCAGCCGCGGAGCAACACCGGTATGCCGAAGCATATCCAACTAAACAAAAGGTACCCAAGGCACATATTGGCCTAGCAAGGTGTTATATCCTGTATAACACATAGCTCACACTGGACCGCCGCCACGGCCTCTTACGCAACCATCCAACCCATAAAAACAATTTTCCGCCAAAGGAGTCGAATCAAATGACATCCTTAACTACATAACTCCCCATTTCTCATGGTCCGGAGTTTTCTCAACAACCAATGGCGAAATAACCAGAATAATTAGTTATTCGCTAATCTCAATTCAAAGCTTTGCCGTATAGAGTAAGTTGTAGCAAAATGTAAAAATATTTAACTATTCTGAACTTAGAATAGTAAAGAAATTGAAATTATAAATTCAGAGTCAATACCACTTGAATGATATGTGATGATATAAATAATTGCATAATATGATGCGAAATAAACGTCACTTGAACAATAAGTGAAGTTAGGGTACTTGCCTGGTATGCTCAATAACCTCTTACTTTAACTCTGCTTCTAACTGCTGGCTACTATCTTCGTCTAACACTTGACTGCACTCCTTGCTACTCGATTCTATAAACAAAAGGACTATCTTAAGTGACAGAACTAAACTCAATCGACGTAACTCTACGTCTTGACATCTACCCGACCGTTTATAACTAAGCATGGCATAATAAACTGTAAACAGATAGCATACTTATCACATAACACATAATCAGGACATTTGTATAACACATAATCACATATTTCATGTAACACATACGTAAGATCATTACAAGACACGCCTCAGTGCGTTAAGAATGAAAATCAGGTCAATATTAGCATTTATCGATCAAATACCGACTCAAGCTGGTACATAAATCAAATGACATTGCAATACAAAAGAAATTAGGTCTTAAAAGTATTTTTATTGGAAGCGCAATATTTTTCTGAGTTTGTACACGTTCGTTTCGTATTAAACGGACAAACGGTTGATTTATTATGAATTTTTGAACATTTTTCGGAATAAAACGGGTCTCCAAATCATTTAATAATTAAATAATAGGGCTCGAATACTCAAAAATAATTTTATAAAAATTATCGAGCCGGGAAAATAATTTAAAATAATATTTTAAAGCTCGAAACTATTTTTCGGAATTTTTAAATTAATAATAAATAATTAAATCTAATTAAATAATCAATTAAAATTAATTAATAACTAATTAAATTAATTAATCAATTAATATTTAAATTAATTGGCTAATTAAATAATTAATTATCAACTAAAATTAATTAACTAAATAATTTGGATTTATTTTGAATAAAAAAAATAAATTTTCAGAATTAAAATCATGAATTTTCAAAACAAAATGAATTTTTTTAGAAATTAAAATAGGATTTTTGAATTATTTTAAAACTGAATTTTCAAAAACATAATTTGGAAAATAGAATTGGGGAAATCTGGATCGAAACCGGGTCATGGCGGTCGAAGTTCCGGGTCGAAAAGAACCAACCGAGTCACGAAGAACACCGGTGGTTCTTCCCAGAATCCGGCCGCCATCGGCGCGGTTCCGGCAGACTCCGACGAGGACCAAGACCCCGTCTGTTGCCCTCGATTCATGTTGCAAAACACTCGCACATAACCCGACAATTCAGAGATAGCAATAACACTGATCGATCATTCCGGTTTCATCGATTCCGGTTAAAAACTCCATTAAAACCGGTTACCACGAACACCAACTCCGACCAACTCGATTTACGTGATTCCGCAATCAAACAATAAACTTTTATACATAAATCGACTGTAAGAAACCTACTGAATCTATTGGTACCATCAAAACAATCTAACAATCAGCCAATAAGAAACCCCTAATTCGGGGGAATAAACCCTAAATTACGAATTTACAAATCACTAGTCGTTTGAATGATTTGAGGGCATAAATAGAAAGAACATGAAAATCTGAACATTTTGGTTACTCATACTTTAAATTCTGAAGTCTGCATCACCCTCAAATTTGGGTTTGATTCTCAGAACTTTTCAAGAACACCAAGAACACATATTCAAAGAATTTTCAGAAAATCAAACCTTAATTTCTATATGATACTGAACCCTATTTTTGAAGTATAATATACCAAATTGACCAGAAAAATATGCTCTACAACATGGAAGCATCAAATCACATCAACAACATCAAGAACAAATTTTCATAATTTAATTATCAAATAATTCGAATATAAATAATTAAATAAGAAAATTACTGTGATTTCTGGGCAGAAACTGATGATTGATTCAGAAAGAAGATTTCGAGAGCTTCGTTTTGATATGCTGCACGCCCGAATCGGAGTTCGATAATGCCTTCGTTCGTGTGTTTGATTCTCGGGAACGTATCGATTTCTCGGGTTTTTCTCTGTATTTACGGTATTTTAACTGGTTGCAAATGAATAAACGAAATAAACGAAATAAGAAATAGGCTATTTATATTTATGGAATATTGGATCGTTCTGGATCGTTTTGGATCGTTAAATTAGTTGCTTAGCCGCTAAGTAACTGTAAAAACGATACAATTCAATACCAGAATTGGATAATTATCAAAACCGGGCTTTTTATAAAACACCATATACGAAAATAACGTAAAAATATCCTGTCTTTCGAGATTACGGGTTTTATTGATTACCGAAATAACTATCGTATCGAAAATATTGCGCCGGGCCGCGCACGGGTCAAACCGTAATCCGGATCGAAAAAGTCAAAACACGGAAAATGTCCGGAATTACCAGATTAGGTTAGGAAGGAGTTTTCGGAAGAGTTTCGGGTTGTAAAAATGCAAAACGGTTGAAGTTGGAAGATTCCCGGTTTTATAAAATAATTTTATAATTATTCTGAAAATAATTAATAATTCATAAATCATTATAAAATCATATAACACTCCAAAAATTACCAGAAAAATACCACAATTATCTATATTTTATTCTGGACATATAAAAATTCAAATATTCAAATAATGTCACATATAAACATTCAGATATCTATTCTACTTTTCAGATAATTCACCAAAAATTCACATAAAATCACATAAACAATTCCGAATAATAATAATAATATTTGAAAATATATGGGATATTACAATCTACCCCCCTTAACAGGATTCTGTCCCCAGAATCAGCCTAGGAAAATAAATGAGGATACTTGGATCGCATTTCGCTTTCCAATTCCCAAGTCGACTCTTCAACCTTGGGATTCCTCCACAAGACTCGCACTAAAGATACAGACTTATTCCTAAGTACTCTTTCTTTCTTATCTAAAATCTGTACTGGTTGCTCTACAAAAGATAAATCTGGTTGGATCTCAATTGGCTCGTATTCTATCACATGGTTCGAATCAGGCAAATAACGCTTCAACATTGACACATGGAACACATTGTGAATATGTTGTATGTGAGGTGGTAACGCTAATTCGTACGCAACTTTTCCCACACGCCTCAAAATCTCAAAAGGGCCAACATAACGCGGACTTAGTTTTCCTTTCTTCCCAAATCTTGATAAACCTTTCCAAGGAGAAACTTTTAATAGCACTGCTTCACCAACTTCAAATTTCATATCCTTTCTGACAGGATCAGCATATTTACGTTGACGATCTTGAGCTGCTGTTAATCTTTTCTGAATAAGTTCTATTTTCTCCTTTGTCTGCTGGATCAATTCTGGACCCAAAATCTTTCTCTCACCAACTTCTTCCCAACATATTGGAGATCTGCATCTTCTCCCGTACAAGGCTTCATAAGGCGGCATTCCAATGCTGGCATGATAGCTGTTATTGTAGGAGAATTCAACTAATGTCAAATGCTCGTCCCAACTCCCTTCAAAATCTAGTGCACATACCCTCAGCATATCTTCAATAGTCTGAATCGTTCTTTCACTTTGACCGTCCGTCTGCGGATGATACGCGGTACTCATGTTCAGCTTCGTTCCGAGACAATCTTGAAAACTTCTCCAAAATCTTGAGTTAAATCGAGGATCTCTGTCTGAAACTATGGATACTGGAACTCCATGTCGTGTCACAATTTCCTTAAGATATAACCGAACCAATTTATCCATTGAGAATCTTTCATTGATAGGAAGAAAATGCACCGACTTCGTCAATCTATCGATAATAACCCAAATAGCATCATGATTCGCCCTGGTCCTCGGTAATCCAACTACGAAATCCATCGCGATATACTCCCACTTCCATTCTGGAATGTCCAATGGTTGTATCAGTCCACTGGGCCTTTGATGTTCCGCTTTGACTCGCTGGCAAGTGTAACACTTACTTACCCATTCTGCAATTTCTTTCTTCATGCTTGGCCACCAAAAGTTTTCTCTTAATTCTCTATACATCTTCGTACTCCCGGGATGAATTGAGTATCTAGAGTTGTGAGCGTCTCGAAGAATTTCATCTTTCAGCTCGGCTATGTTGGGTATCCATATTCTGGAAGAAAATCTTAATATCCCTTTATCATCCTTTTGACTCCCTATTTCTTCTCCTGTCAAACTGTCTCGTTCATGGCTCATTACTTCTTCCTGACATCTTCTTATTTTCTCTAATAGTTCTGGTTGAAAAGACATTGCACACAATATCTCTGTAGACATACTTGGAATACTGACCTCTATTTCTAGTTTCTCAAATTCCTTGATCAATTCCTCTGATGAAATTATCATATTTAACCTTTCTTTTCTGCTCAGAGCGCCGGCCACCACATTTGCTTTGCCTGGATGATAGTTAATAGTACAATCATAATCCTTGATCAATTCTAGCCATCTTCTCTGCCTCATGTTCAATTCCTTCTGGGTGAAGATATACTTTAAACTCTTGTGGTCCGTGTAGATCTCGCACTTTTCCCCATAAAGATAATGCCTCCATATCTTCAATGCAAACACTATAGCTGCCAATTCTAGATCATGCGTTGGATACTTTTCTTCATGTGGTTTCAACTGTCTTGAAGCATAGGCTATCACCTTGTCATGCTACATCAAAACACATCCCAATCCTTTATACGACGCGTCACTGTAGATCACAAAATTTCCTTGTTCATCTGGCAAGACTAGTACTGGAGAAGATACTAATCTATTCTTTAATTCCTGGAAACTTTCTTCGCACTTCTCCTCCCATTCAAATTTCTGATTTTTCCTGGTGAGCTTTGTCAATGGCATAGCTATCTTCGCGAAATCCTGCACAAATCTTCTGTAGTAACCTGCTAATCCCATGGAACTTCTTACTTCTGTTGGTGTTTTTGGCCTCTCCCAGTTGATTATGGCTTCAACCTTTGCTGGATCCACTTCCACTCCTTTATTGCTAATCACGTGCCCAAGAAATCGTACTTCTTTTAACCAAAATTCACACTTGGAGAACTTTGCGTACAATTTCTCCCATCGCAGTATTTCCAGAACTATCCCCAAATGCTCTGCATGCTCCACTTCTGTTTTAGAATAGATCAAGATGTCGTCTATAAACACGATCATGAATTTATCCAAATACTTCTTAAATACTCGATTCATCAGATCCATGAAAGCTGCTGGTGCGTTGGTTAATCCAAATGCCATCACTAGAAACTCATAATACCCATATCTGGTTCTAAATGCGGTCTTCGAAATGTTTTCAGGCTTGATCTTCAGTTGATGATATCCGGATCTTAAATCAATTTTAGAAAACCATATAGCGCCTTTCAATTGGTCAAACAGATCATCGATCCTCGGCAATGGGTATTTGTTATTAATGGTCAGCTTGTTTAATTCTCGATAGTCAATACACAGTCGCATACTCTCGTCTTTCTTCTTGACAAACAGTACTGGTGCGCCCCATGGGGATACACTGGGTTTTATAACTCCTTTCTTCAAAAGATCTTGCAGCTGAGATGCCAATTCTTTCATCTCCACTGGTGCCATCCGGTATGGGGCTTTAGAAACTGGTTCTGTTCCGGGTGCTAGATCAATCGCAAATTCAATTTCTCTGTCGGGAGGTAATCCTGGTAGATCATCTGGGAAAACATCTGAAAATTCGTTGACAACTGGAATCGCTTCTAGTGTTGGAACTTCTTTACTGGTGTCTACCACATGGGCCAAATATGCTTCACAATTCTGACGCAATAACTTTTTCACTTGAGCGATCGCTAAGAACTTCTTCTCTTGCCTATTTCCTCGAAATATCACCTTCTTCTTACTACCCAAGGTCTGAAGTCTCACTTTCCTATTCTTACAATCAATCTGAGCGTTATTTTCTGACAACCAATCCATTCCTAAAATAACATCAAATTCTCCCAACTTAAAAGGTATCAAGTTGGCATAAAAATGATGTCCTCCTATTTCAATATCGCACCTCGGGCATACTCGGTCGACGGAAACTTGATCCTTATTAGCTAACTCTATCATCAACGCTTGTTCTAACAACTTAACTTCGCAATGCAGTTTATCGACAAAACTTTGAGAAATAAATGATCTTGTAGCTCCAGAATCAAATAAAACTTTAACATCTATGGAGTTGACTGGAAGCGTACCTGCCACCACGTCTGAACTCTGAACAACATCCTTCATAGTCATATTGAATGTCCTAGCCTTTGGCTGGTCCTTTGCTGGTGGTCCTTCAATCCTTGGCACATTAGCAGTTCGTTCAGTTGTCTGGCAGTCCCTGGTAATATGCCCCATCTTTCCACATTTAAAGCACACTGTCCCTGATCTCTGAGCTGTAGTCTGACTTCGACACTCATTAGAATAGTGTCCCTTCTGATTGCACTTATAACACAACACATTAGCCTTACAAATCCCAAAATGCCTTCTACCACAAAATTTGCACTCTGACGCAGGTGGACGATTGGGTCTCTGCTGATTTGAATTCTGAAAACGGTTCCCATTTCCTGGCTGTGGTTTCTTAAATCCCACACTCTTATTATTCTGAAACTCTGGCCTTTTATTGAAACGGCCCTGGAAGTTACCTTGTTGCTGGCCTCCCCCTGAGGTTTCTATTTTCCTTTTCTTCCCATCCTTCCCTTTTTGATACATATCACTCTTACTTTCAATCACCATTGCTTTCTGCACCACTGCCACATATGAAGTCAATTCAAACATGGCCACCCTATTCTGAATCCAAAATCTCAATCCCTGTTCAAACCTTCTTGCTTTCTTTTCATCCGTATCAACCTGGTCTGGCACGAACCTCGCTAATTCAGTAAACTTAGCTTCGTACTCAGCTACAGTAAGATCTTCCTGGGTCAAGTTCAAGAATTGGATCTCCATTTGATTCTTCATATACCTCGGAAAATACTTCTCTAGAAACAGCTCTGTGAATCTCTCCCAAGTTATAAACTCACCTCCTTCCAATGCTCGCGCGGATTCCCACCAATAGTTCGCCTCACCCTTCAAAAAGTAACTTGCAAACTTGGTCTTCTGCTCAGCTCCTGCTCCGACCAATTCAAAAGCCTTTTCCATTTCCTTAAGCCATGTATTGGCTTCCACAGGATCAGCACTTCCCTTGAACTCAGGTGGCTTCACTACTTGAAACTGCTTAAAAGTCACTGCAGGTGGTGCTGCTTGCTGCTGCTGTTGCTGTTGTTGTTGCTGCTGTGTAAGATGAAACATCTGCTGCTGCATCAGTCCCAACATCTGGATAATCGCTGGATCTGTACGGCTCTCGGTATTACCCTCTCCTGAATTATTCCTTCTCTTTGGTGCCATTATTCTGGTAAGAAACAAGCAACATATATAATAATCTGTCAAGCATTGTGTCAAATATGTAGCAATTCCTTAGCATATCAAAATTCGCAAACAGTATCTCTTCCCTGAATATCATAAACTTGCTACCATATTAACACAAGCGACATGATTATCACATAATCCTGCTTATTATCTCAAGAATAATAACACAAAGAAAATTACTCTGAATTATCCAACCCTTTTAAATCCTTGCTCGAAATCTTAACTAAATCAACAAAATAGCGGCAATGACACAAGGCCTAAAGCTAAACACAAAACAGGAAACCTAAACAATTTAACTACAACTTAACCCAATAACCTAAATTTAATCCTATAAAAGCTAAACTACACGCGCCTATATTATGTGATCTTCCTATGACTCATCTATTACAATCCTAAGCCTATTTCAGTGACCATAACCTGTAGCTCTGATACCAACCTGTGACGCCCTCCAAACCCGGGGTCTAGATTTGGGGGTCACTCGCCAATAAACCAAAATAAAATAATCACAGCGAAATAATATAATAAATACGACCCCTTTACCTACACTGGATCGATCACAGGTTATAGTATGGAACAGGCACTAATACAAATCAAATGTTATTACAAACCATAGTCTAACTAATTTTACAACTTATTCAAATTTTATTACAAACCTCTAGACTAATTAAACATCCCAAACTGTCTACCTGGAAACACACCAACTATTTACAAGCACATAACCTCTGGTCAGACCTGGAACTTAAGCTTGCTCTGGTCTAGCTGAAAGAATCAAGATATGAACCAAGTATGAGCGAAAGAAATGCTCAGCAAGTAATAAATATCTTATGATTTGGAATAACAACAGTATATCTGATGAACAAAACCAACTACGCTAACTGAACAGTATCAAAACTGATAAAAATTTGATAATAAACAACATTTGCAATATATTATGTTTTGGGACTGGAATCCTCGAACGACGGTGTGTTTCCGCCGGTGATCAGCCGCGGAGCAACACCGGTATGCCGAAGCATATCCAACTAAACAAAAGGTACCCAAGGCACATATTGGCCTAGCAAGGTGTTATATCCTGTATAACACATAGCTCACACTGGACCGCCGCCACGGCCTCTTACGCAACCATCCAACCCATAAAAACAATTTTCCGCCAAAGGAGTCGAATCAAATGACATCCTTAACTACATAACTCCCCATTTCTCATGGTCCGGAGTTTTCTCAACAACCAATGGCGAAATAACCAGAATAATTAGTTATTCGCTAATCTCAATTCAAAGCTTTGCCGTATAGAGTAAGTTGTAGCAAAATGTAAAAATATTTAACTATTCTGAACTTAGAATAGTAAAGAAATTGAAATTATAAATTCAGAGTCAATACCACTTGAATGATATGTGATGATATAAATAATTGCATAATATGATGCGAAATAAACGTCACTTGAACAATAAGTGAAGTTAGGGTACTTGCCTGGTATGCTCAATAACCTCTTACTTTAACTCTGCTTCTAACTGCTGGCTACTATCTTCGTCTAACACTTGACTGCACTCCTTGCTACTCGATTCTATAAACAAAAGGACTATCTTAAGTGACAGAACTAAACTCAATCGACGTAACTCTACGTCTTGACATCTACCCGACCGTTTATAACTAAGCATGGCATAATAAACTGTAAACAGATAGCATACTTATCACATAACACATAATCAGGACATTTGTATAACACATAATCACATATTTCATGTAACACATACGTAAGATCATTACAAGACACGCCTCAGTGCGTTAAGAATGAAAATCAGGTCAATATTAGCATTTATCGATCAAATACCGACTCAAGCTGGTACATAAATCAAATGATATTGCAATACAAAAGAAATTAGGTCTTAAAAGTATTTTTATTGGAAGCGCAATATTTTTCTGAGTTTGTACACGTTCGTTTCGTATTAAACGGACAAACGGTTGATTTATTATGAATTTTTGAACATTTTTCGGAATAAAACGGGTCTCCAAATCATTTAATAATTAAATAATAGGGCTCGAATACTCAAAAATAATTTTATAAAAATTATCGAGCCGGGAAAATAATTTAAAATAATATTTTAAAGCTCGAAACTATTTTTCGGAATTTTTAAATTAATAATAAATAATTAAATCTAATTAAATAATCAATTAAAATTAATTAATAACTAATTAAATTAATTAATCAATTAATATTTAAATTAATTGGCTAATTAAATAATTAATTATCAACTAAAATTAATTAACTAAATAATTTGGATTTATTTTGAATAAAAAAAATAAATTTTCAGAATTAAAATCATGAATTTTCAAAACAAAATGAATTTTTTTAGAAATTAAAATAGGATTTTTGAATTATTTTAAAACTGAATTTTCAAAAACATAATTTGGAAAATAGAATTGGGGAAATCTGGATCGAAACCGGGTCATGGCGGTCGAAGTTCCGGGTCGAAAAGAACCAACCGAGTCACGAAGAACACCGGTGGTTCTTCCCAGAATCCGGCCGCCATCGGCGCGGTTCCGGCAGACTCCGACGAGGACCAAGACCCCGTCTGTTGCCCTCGATTCATGTTGCAAAACACTCGCACATAACCCGACAATTCAGAGATAGCAATAACACTGATCGATCATTCCGGTTTCATCGATTCCGGTTAAAAACTCCATTAAAACCGGTTACCACGAACACCAACTCCGACCAACTCGATTTACGTGATTCCGCAATCAAACAATAAACTTTTATACATAAATCGACTGTAAGAAACCTACTGAATCTATTGGTACCATCAAAACAATCTAACAATCAGCCAATAAGAAACCCCTAATTCGGGGGAATAAACCCTAAATTACGAATTTACAAATCACTAGTCGTTTGAATGATTTGAGGGCATAAATAGAAAGAACATGAAAATCTGAACATTTTGGTTACTCATACTTTAAATTCTGAAGTCTGCATCACCCTCAAATTTGGGTTTGATTCTCAGAACTTTTCAAGAACACCAAGAACACATATTCAAAGAATTTTCAGAAAATCAAACCTTAATTTCTATATGATACTGAACCCTATTTTTGAAGTATAATATACCAAATTGACCAGAAAAATATGCTCTACAATATGGAAGCATCAAATCACATCAACAACATCAAGAACAAATTTTCATAATTTAATTATCAAATAATTCGAATATAAATAATTAAATAAGAAAATTACTGTGATTTCTGGGCAGAAACTGATGATTGATTCAGAAAGAAGATTTCGAGAGCTTCGTTTTGATATGCTGCACGCCCGAATCGGAGTTCGATAATGCCTTCGTTCGTGTGTTTGATTCTCGGGAACGTATCGATTTCTCGGGTTTTTCTCTGTATTTACGGTATTTTAACTGGTTGCAAATGAATAAACGAAATAAACGAAATAAGAAATAGGCTATTTATATTTATGGAATATTGGATCGTTCTGGATCGTTTTGGATCGTTAAATTAGTTGCTTAGCCGCTAAGTAACTGTAAAAACGATACAATTCAATACCAGAATTGGATAATTATCAAAACCGGGCTTTTTATAAAACACCATATACGAAAATAACGTAAAAATATCCTGTCTTTCGAGATTACGGGTTTTATTGATTACCGAAATAACTATCGTATCGAAAATATTGCGCCGGGCCGCGCACGGGTCAAACCGTAATCCGGATCGAAAAAGTCAAAACACGGAAAATGTCCGGAATTACCAGATTAGGTTAGGAAGGAGTTTTCGGAAGAGTTTCGGGTTGTAAAAACGCAAAACGGTTGAAGTTGGAAGATTCCCGGCTTTATAAAATAATTTTATAATTATTCTGAAAATAATTAATAATTCATAAATCATTATAAAATCATATAACACTCCAAAAATTACCAGAAAAATACCACAATTATCTATATTTTATTCTGGACATATAAAAATTCAAATATTCAAATAATGTCACATATAAACATTCAGATATCTATTCTACTTTTCAGATAATTCACCAAAAATTCACATAAAATCACATAAACAATTCCGAATAATAATAATAATATTTGAAAATATATGGGATACTACATTGCATGCATAGTTTGGTTAGTATAGTGGAAGGGTAACCTAGTACTTTCCAACCCCATTACCTAAATTAGCACATAAAAACTCACCAAGTTGTCAAATAAAATCATTTGTGATCACTCCACCCAACCAACTCACTTTCTTTTCTCTTCCTCCCCTCTCTTCTCTCCCTCTCGGCCGAACACACACACACACACACACAATCCCCTCCATTTTTCATTCAATTCCTCAAGATTCTTATGTAATACAACTTTCTAATCCCTTTCCAACCCATTCATATATGTTTTACATGAAAGTTTGAGTGTTTAAGTGTTGCATGTTAGAGATGCTTCCAAAAACTCAAGTGAAAGGCCTTCGTTCTTATGAATTTAAGGTCCAAACCATGAGTTACACCATTTTTGGAGAAGGTTATGATTGGTGAAGTGATTCTACTCCCACCATTTCCCTCCTCACCATTCATCAATGGCTTTTAAGGATCCGAATGGAACCACTTTTAGTTGCCTTGTTTGCATTCAAAAAGTTTTAGTGTAAAAATCATGTTTTCAAAGCATATCTTGGTTTAAGCTCTTGCATGTCAATGATCTCTATAGTTTTATTCTTAAATGTTAGCTTAAAACTCTTGTATGGCATGTTTTACTTGATATATAATCATATAAATGCTTGCATGTTAGTTTTAGGATATAAACTAAAAGTGTTAGTAGAGCATCTTTGAGTATAAATGATTTCGTGGCTATGTGCTCAAGTATGTGAAGTCTTAAACTTGAAATTTGATTTGCATGTAATGGATAATGACTTATTTTGCTAGATTAAGGTATGACAAGATGTTAAATGAGTTTATTCAGTTGATAGCATGATTATATGTTGAGGTTTATATTCGGATTTGTGCATGTATATTCGAAAATATGATTAAGTGTCATGCATGCTTAGTTGTGTTTATATATCATTTGATTATTATGATTTTGGAATATGGAATGATCTCATCATTAGATGATAGGAAGAAAAAGAGGGTTTGTGATTTAGTTTTGGTTGTCCTTGTTCTGAAGTTGGGTTAAGTCGAATGGAGCTAAGGAGAAAAGGGTAGCATAGTTCGAGTCATGAGTTGAGATTTTGTCCAAAGTTTGGAGAGTTTTGAGTGAGCATTAGTGAGGACCTAGGAGGCCCAAACTCCAGAGTGTTGATACATGATATAATCTTGAGTCCAGTAGCCATATATTGAGGAAAACATTGTGTTTTGATGGGTGCATTGGTGTTAAACCGAGAATAACCCAAAACAAGGACAATTTTGGAGTTAGAGTGATTAAGGTCCAATTTAGGTTAGTTTTGGGTAATTAAACACGGGAATTGATTGGTAATTGTGTAATGGAGTCTATTGAAGGTTCATTATCCATTAGAACCAACTTTAGGGCAAGATTAATGGGTTTTAAGTTGGTTAAAATATGGCAGTTTACAAAGTTGCAACTGCAGAATTGTATCAACTTCATAGGAAGCCATAGGTGATCCCAAGTGAGGCCTTAGTGTCAAACCAAGCTTAGGAGTTATTTTTATGAGTTAGGAGTTAGAAAAAGTCAGAGTTGAGTGAATACACAAGATATAGAGGTTCGTTTTTGCCAAGACACACAATGTGGTGCCGAATGGTGCACTCGGGAAGGTTCGGTTTGTGCGAGGTGTTTGTCAGTTCAATTAGGTGAGTCTTAGGTGTGACTTGATATGTATAAGATAGGTAAAGGCCATTAGAAGAGAATGTGATAAGAAGAATCAAGAAAATTGAATTATAGTACTTGAGATCGCAAAGTTTGGTGACTAAGAATGAGGAATAGGAAGAATCGAGTGATCGAGGGTAGAGTGTCTCAAGATCATTCGATACTCGTATGGTTATGTGAACTAAATGACATATTTATATGTGACTACATGTAATTATATTTGATTATGTGCACTAAGTGATTATATGATAGAAATGAATGATAATAAATGAACTCGTGTAAGTAGTACCTATATGTTTCATTAGAGTCGAGTGGTATATAAGAGTCCTTCGAGTTGTACATAGGACCTTTAGTAATGAGGTCATATTATATGGGTAGGTACAAGAAAAGATAGATTAAAGATTCTTTCCATCAAAGTCGAGTAGGGGAGCTCAAGGTTGCTTTCGTATTAACTAAGAACTTTAGGAGAGGCAAGTCTCTCAACCCTATCGTTCATGGTTTTAATTTTATTCTCACAAGAAAATGTTTATACTTATCAATGCTTTTAAATTATCGTATGGAACTGTTTTGCTTTAACCTATTGTTATACTTCTTTCAAAACTTTTTTCCTTAGTCATTGAACCTTATGATACCATGATTATGATTCTTGATCTTGTGAATTATGCGATATTCCCATTATTTATTATTCCTACTCTCAAATGATTGATCTTTCATCTCTAATGAACCCAATTATAACATAATGATTCCTTTCTTGATAAGATCCTTATACTTCTAATCCTTTAACTTTCGATTGTAAATCTACTGCCTAGAATCCTTTGACAATGGAATGATTGATATCCTTACTTAGAATCTTTGGAATTTCCCTCTGGCATCAGTTTTATAAATGAAAATTGCTTAAAAGAGATTTTTAAAGAAAGGAATGTTTTTCTTGAGATTAGTGGATTGGACTAAGACGCAAGTCCCTTTCACACTTATTACATTAGGCTTAAAAGTTGCCTAGGGATCTTAATTAAAATTTGTTGTAACCCGACGAGGTTCGAGATTACGTCACGGTTGATCGTCGTCTTAATCCGTAGCGTCATAAAATGATTTTTGAGAAATGATTGATTTTAAAAATGCTCTGACTTGAATAATGATGCTATCTACCCTAATTTTAAAATATGACTTGCTATATTGTTAATTTATGTCTTATTATATCACTTGTTGAGCATTTGGCTAACTTCTTACTATTTATTCATGTTATTTCAGCTAGCAAGTATGGTAAGATTCAAGCAGACTGCTCGTAAGTCTACTAATGGAGATGCTGAGGCATATGTGAGAGCTCAGGTAGTATAGCCAGCATTCGTGTGAGGACCGGTAGCTATGTAAAAGATGTAATAGTTGTTAGTGTTGGACTGTTCAAACACTGAACCATTGCGATCTTGGATTATGTTGTAAATAACTGTTTGTAATAATTACATTTATCAGTTGTTATCTTTTAGTTATATTTTCATGCTGTGACAGGTTTTGGTAACTTTTCAAGAAAAGAATAGATCTTAGATGTAGGTTTAAGTTGTATTGATTATATGTTGGTTTGATTGTTGTGAATGGATTATTTTGATAGAGATGATGTTGATGAACCAAAACCTTAATTTATTGAGATAAATAAGTTTTTAAATAATTGATTAGTGAATATTGGGTAATTAGTGATGGATCGGTGTTAATCGAAACCATGGATTGTAACATTTACGTTGTTATAATGTCCGATTCGAGGTGACTTAGCTTTCTGCAAAGTTACAGAATAACTAAACTATGTTTTCTTGAAAAATAATACTTTTAAGTGATAGAGCTTTTCTTAAGGATCATTGAGGCACTTGAATCGCTTAATTCAGACTTATTGTTTAAAAGTTAGGTCTGTTTTAGTAAACTCGAATCACGCGATAAAAATTGCTACGAATTATCAACTTTGCGAGTATTAATGGCCGACTTAAAATCACTCAAAAGTCATGTACATTTAACAGAGATTGGGATATGAAGTGAGTGAACTGCCATAAATATTTTAAGTAAAAATATTAATTTTTCAATTTTATAAAAATACCGGAGCCGAGGTCACGCAATTAGAATTTCTTAGAAGTCGCGAGACGAGCCTACTTGTAAATTGAATAAGTGAAGTGGATGATAAGAATTGAAAATCTAAATCAAGGTGAATGACTATTCGTGATTTAATAAAATGACAAGAGGAGAACGAGTCGCATTATACGATTATAAAATATTGCGTATTCAACGAAGTAACGTTAAATACAATCAAAGTCTAACAGGATGATAATATTCTTGTTTATCAATTTCCGGACTCTCTCATGTACCCTCCACCTCGAAACCCCCAGGAAAGTTTACGAACCCTACTCATGATTACTGTTGTGTTGTGAAAATGAATTACTGTATATATGCATGATGCCATGATTACCCTGAATTTCAATTACGAGATTTTATAAGATGAGATTGATTATGATATAATAAAGTATCGTATAATAAATGTTAACGCTAGCGAGTAGCATGGTATGCATATTTTAGACCGAGAGTCGATCGGTATAATTTACTTAAAAATCCGAAAGTATTCCGGAGATGTTTGAGATTAATAATTCCTTATCTATGTTCTTATTAAAGTAAATATTCCAAGGGGATCGATGCCCTTGCGGTTTATTAAATAACTCGAACTTTTATTAAACAACTTCCAAAAATCGTATTCCCTCAACTTAAGTATTATTTAATCAATAAATATTATCTCAAATATTCATTTAGACAAGAAAGTATTTATAGACGATTATTTAATTATTAATTTCAAGCACTAAATATTTATTAAAGATTTATTTAATTTTATTTAAATATACATTAGTTGATGAATATTATTTAAAATATTTATTTAAAAGAGAATAATTCGAGGTTTGATTATTTAATAATTATTAAATATTTTTTAAAAGATTTTATATGACTAAAAAAATCATCATAAATCATATTTTAAAATATTTTCTGAATTTCAGAAGAGCATTCAAGTACCTTCAAATCTTGAAAAAATATTATTTCGATTTATTTTAAATAATTTGACGACAATGTCAAAAAAAACTCCCCCTTAAATATATATCTGTTGGCAACGGTCAACCCACATTACCTACAGTACTTCCCCTAAAATTCCCGGAAGTACATTTATATATATATAAGACGAGTTGTACCTATCAACAAGCATTGCGCTTGGGGACCTCTGATATAATTCAAGTTTCGAGTATTTAATAGGATTTTTTGAAAGGACTGGGAGGGGTAGACTCTAGTACTACGGTATTAGGGAGACTGTCAGTACTGTAGGAGACGGTACCATGTGTACTCAAGGACCTACAAAGTGTGTATACCCAGAATGGGACACATAGCCCGAATGCGGCAAGGGTGATAACCGGGATAGAAAAAGGTGTCATCATTCCACTAGTAGAAAAGGTTACATATTTTCATTATACGACTGATCATCATATACAGTGGCTCCAATGTTTGTCCTTTTCTTCTAATTGAAATTGCTACGTAATATTTAACTCAAGCCTAGGTGTTGGGTTCACTGAAAGTATTCGTAAGATAATCTAATAATAAAACATGTCATTTTGAAAGATATGTATACCACCAAGGAAATTATTCTGGAAATTATCTTATATTATACCATATAATATAATACTTTGCAGTCTTTTCATACTATTGATTACTATGGCTGGGCAATATATCTCACACTTATTTTCTTTAAAATATCACAACACAACAGTTAACCAAGATGTTGATCCGCAAGTTGACAACCAGGAAGCGCGTTAGAAATGCACAACTTTTTTATAGACTGTTTGGGGAGGTGCCACAAGTAGAACGTATGAGCTGATTTAGTTTTCAAGTATTTTTGGTTCGGGTCATATATAATTATGACTTATGTAAGGTTTTATGAACAAACATTTATTTGGCCGCCAGTCTAACCTTAAATAGAGGTTACACTCGAGGTATAACTTAATTACTTTTGGATTATAATAACTATCACCCTGTGGATTTAGAACTCTAATAATGCATTAATTTCATTTCTAAGACAATAACCTGTAATTGTGTGTAATATTAAGTGTGGGGTTGTAGATGCGTAAGTTTATTATATTATTGTACAAGATAAATGTTGAAACATGATTCAAGACAGTGTGACTTCCTAAATCCCTAACCCCGGATTTGGGGCATCACATGTTCTCTGGAGTCAAAAGCTTACATGGTATATGTGATTAGTGATCAAAAGGTTGTGGAGTGCCTTAATATAACTTTTGATGATTCCAAACTCCTAAGTATCCAGAAGGAAAATAGTTCAGATAATCTTGATTTAGAAGTTCTTTCTGATACCGAAGATGAACCCGGGGTTATTCTAGATGGTAATGACAATGGTAATGATCCTGATAATGATCACAATTCTGATTTAGACTCTAATGGTACAGATGATAGTGGAGACAGTGGAAATGCAAAAGAGCATAATCACAGTATTTCTGAGACAAGTCCTCAAGTGTTAAATTTAAGAGATCAAACTGGAAACAACTCAAGGGGAGAAAAACATGGATCCCCTAGTCAGAATGATCGGAATGGAGAACATGTTGAATCATCAAGAGCTAATTTTCCTAAAGCAATCAGGTGGAATAAATCTCATACTTCTGATTTGATCATTGGCAACGCAGAGGCAACTATTCAGACTAGAAAAGCTATATCAAATGAATGTCTTTATTTTGGAGTTCTGTCTCAAATGGAACTAAAGAAATTAAATGAAACTTTGGGTGATCCAGATTGGGTGATTGCTATACAAAAGGAACTCAATCAGTTCGAAAGACAAAAGGTGTGGAAGCTTATATGCATGCCTAAAGATAAATCTATGATTGATACTAAGTGTGTTTTTTGAAACAAGCTTAATGAAGATGGAATTGGTATGAGAAAATATGCGAGATTGGTTTCTAAGGGTTATTCTCAAGAAGAAGGAATTGACTATGATGTTAGGTCTGTAATCAACTATAGAGGGGGGTGAATACAATTTATTCAAATAATTTGACAAAGTTTCAACAGAATCAACAGTTTTTATATTAACAAATAAAAACTGATTACAAGCGTACTCTCTCAAAAGGATGAACAAATATCCTTGAGAGCTGTTAGGTTATGCGAATGATATAACAATGTTCGCAATGCTTATTGCATGAACCTAATATGTGCTTTATATAGAGCATAACTACGTAATGAAATAAGGAATCATATTTTAGTCCCTAGACTCATTTATATCTTGGCTCCTCCAATTGGCATATCAATAGCATATTCAGTTTGATCAATGTACTTTGGAATGTAGTTAGATTTGTAACGCATTCCTTTCTATTTTAACTGTATCAGGTTCTTTATGAAAACAAACCATTTGGAAGTTACAGTATTAGTTATCTTGAGAATTGTAGCAATAAGTTCCAATTCCTGCCGTGATTTGTCTCTTAACTATTCTTGATTCAACCTTAAGCTTTTCCCAGACTCCTGAAAATAAATTATTTTCTCTTCAACACGATCAATAACAATTTGCACTGATATGATCTTCTGTAAATCTTCAAGCATCACATTGTCTCCAATTTCTGTTAAGTTAGAATACTTTCTTAAAGTCAAAGCATCTCCTACAAATGGATCATCGACATTTAATCTTCCAAGACCACTTGTGATTCCAGGTTTTCTATATTGAGAACTTCCACTATAAATCTTCTTTAATGTTTCAGAAAAATATCTTCTATGTGCTGGTTTCTTGCTTCCCTATAGTAGCTTCTTTTTTCTTCAAAAGTAAGTTCTGTCTTATTAGAGACTATGCTTTCAGAATCAGGATTTGATAAATTAACTCGAATTGGGTTTGAGAAATCAACAACATGAGTAGAATCAGAGGTTGTGATTGGTTGAATAACAACTTCTTCTTTATTAACTTGAGTAATGTGAGGGGTTAGTTTCTGTTTTTCAGCCCAGTCAGCTCCATAAATCTTCCTTATTTGGTGAGCTTGACTGATTTCTTCTTCTTCTTCTTCTTCAGTAATTTCATCAGTATCAAAAGATTGAGCAACTGTATAGATTAGATCTATCAGTATTTGTGATTTAGTTGCTATAGATACTAATTTCTTCTTTGCAATGGCTTTTGCTTTAGGCTTTGAAAGCTTTGACTTCTCTCATATCTTCTCTTTCCCTTTATGCTTTATGTCAACAGTTAAGATAGCTTGAGATCTTAGAGATCTTTCATCCTCTTCCTGACTAACCTCCCATATGCCTACAACTTTGATTGGTATGTTAGAAGGATCATCTTTATAAAGATCTTGAGAGATAACAGCAATATCAGTATTAATTGTCTTCATGGATTTCTTGAAGTCTTCCTCTATTTGCCTTAGTTGTTCTAGACCAACTCCAAGATTTTGTCTTTTAAAGATTCTTCTACTCATCTCAGAGTTAAATGCTTGAATCTTTCGATCCTTGTAGAATAGAGTTATCTTTCTGCCTTTCACTTTCAGAGTTTGAAAATATTGACTTGCTTCTGCACCAACTTCTATCTCCAGAATACCTTGGTCTTCATCAGCAGTTGTGACTTGTAAAGTTTGTTGAGTTGTTGTAGTCACAGTCAATTCTCTAACTCTTCTTTCACTTCTCTTACTTTCTCCACCTTGTCTAGATTGAGATCGAGTGATTGCTTTTGATGAACCACTAATTCCAACTAGCTCTTCACCTCTTCTCCTTTCACTATCCTTCTGTCCCCCCTTATTACCTCCATCGGGATTTTCGTCATCAATATTTGTCAATCTCAGCTGCTTGCATTTAGATATAATTTTCTCCCCCTTTTTGGCATCATCGCCATGCAGTAGAGAAAGCATCAGCTCCATTGAATTATGCACATCTATAAGTTGATAAGACATTTAAACTTGCTTAGTTTCCAATATAGCTTGATTGACTTCAATTGTAGTTTGTCTAGAAATAATTGGTGCAATTTGTTTCTGAATTTCTTGATAAGTAGTCAGCCTTGAAGCAATCAATGATTCTTTGATCTGATTGATTTGAGAAGTAGTTTCTTCTTGAGCTGTATGTAAGGATCTGATAACCAAAGTAGATGCTTTCAGATGAGTCGGTATATCAAGATTTTGAATTCTCTTTTCAGTTGTTTCCAACTATTCAACAGCATTTGTTCTGGAAATAGGATATGTATCATCTTTTCATTTAGCATTCCAGATAGTATCAAAATAATCTTGTTTCTTCTTAACATTCAACTCTTTCAGTTTCTGTTGCCTTACATATGTAGGCATATCTTCAGGGAAGAAAAGATCATCTTCAGGATCTATAAGAACATTAGAAATATTAGCTTCTTCACCATCATTAGATTCTCCCTGGGCAACTAGATTTTGAACTATTTGCTGAACTTCCTCACCAGCTTCAGCATTTAAGATAGAATCAGAAATTGGTGCAGTATGTGATCCAGCATCTTCAGAAGCTATAATAACAGCAGCAATAAACTCCATATCTTCAAGAATTATAGATAAATGAACTGGAGCTTCTAAATTTACTTCCAGAACCTCAGTTCCTGTAGAGTGTTGTGGTGACCCTGAAATGGATGAAACTTTATGAATGGACTGTTGTACTACTACATCTTCAGCAATAACAGGGATTACTTAGGTGGTGGAATAGTAAAGTAAATGGACTATTTTTCAGCAAAAACAGGGATTGTCTCTTATGATGGAATAGTAGATATAATGGAATGCAAGAAAGTATCAGTACTTAGACCTGCAGGGAGATTAACAACACTTGGTACATCAGAGTTTATCAAAGTGTCAACAGACTGTTGGTCAGCAGCTGTTTCATGTGAACTCTGTACATCTGCAAAATATAACAAGTATCACTTAATCTCTATATTCTATTAAAGTAATCTCACTACTCCTCACACCACACATCTCATGACTCTTAATAGTCAGAGTTTCCTCAAAAGGATTACTAAATCATATCTCTCATCTACCTCCCGAACTATTTCCCATATAATCGGTTTTTTTCCCGAATTTTACTCTTAGCCTCCTTTTGCCAGGAAGGATCCTGCCTCTCTTTAGTTCTATTTTTCTCTAAATCTTTTCATATAAGTCACAGAAAAGCTCAGATAATTTGTCTTACAAAAATAAGAGGTGGCTAAATAAGGGTGATTTGTGGCCATAAAACTAGAGGTAGTCCTTGAATAAGGTCTAGAGATAATCATACCAACATGATTTAAAACATGCATAATAAATGCTGAAAAATACCAGATCAGTATTTAGAATAAATACTGATAAAGTAATAACATTATTTATACCTTGTGAATCTGAAGATGCAGCTTCTTTGCAGACATTCAGTGGTGGCACTGATAAAACATTAGTAGACAGTAGAGATGGATGAATTCTGCCTTCATCATCTATAAGTAGAGTAACTATAATAGGAGTAAGGCCTTCATTGCAACTTTGATGTAATGGTTCTTGTGTAGCTGGAGAATCAGGAGTTGCTGGGTGACTTTGACAACCGGGTTCTTGTGTACTCTTCTCCACAATTACAGTATAACCTCCTGAGCAGGCTCTTCATCATGTCATTGTTGAATGAACTTTTCAGTCACAGGCTCTTGTCCTTCAATATCTGCTGCACCACTTTGAGGTTCAGGTTCTTATGGGATTGGATCAGAAGATGCATCTGTTTTACCCCTTTGAGATACAGGTTCTTGTGTGCTTGATCCAGGGAAAAGACCTTTCCCTTGCAGCCTCTTGACACTAGCTTCAACTTGCTCATGAGAGACTTCTCTTGCTCTCTTGCTATATTGTTTTATTGGAGAATCAGACAGTTTTACAGGTGCCCCGACAGTTGTCTAAAACTCAGGATTTGGATTTGATGCACTTTGTGTCTCCTCAGCAATTTCCTGTTTAATCTTGAGCAAGTTCTGATTGTAATATGCTTTAACCAAACTTCTTTTCTTTGGCCTGGGGCTTGTACCAGCATCAGCAGATGTGCCCTCTCCAGTTGGTGGAATAACTGATCTTGGAGAAAAAGCATATGAAAGGTTTCGAAATCTGGAAGATAATGTAGCATTGTCCTCATCTGAATCTGATTCTAATCCAACAGGTACAAGTTTCCTCTTGAAAAATTCTAAAGGTTTAGAAAAATGAGGAGCTTGAGATGCTTCATGTTTTGACTTAGCTACAACAGGATTTATAGCTCTCTTAGCCAATTCTTTCTTTATTTTTACAACAAGTGTCTTTTGGGAGACACCTGAGGTGGCTTCTGTTTGAGATTGTTGTGGTGGTTGAGTTTGTGTTTGGATTTATGTTTGGGTTATTGTGCTGAGGTGAGCTCCCGGGGGTTGTCAATGGTAATTTCCTGCAGCTTAGCACTTTGGCTGTTAAGTAAACCATAAGTTTCAGGGAGCCTTGCTAGGAGCAAGTTCCTAGCAACCAATGGTAACCTCAAAGGAGCTAAATTCAAATACTTTTCATCTTGTGAAATTAAGTCGAAAAAGCCCTTTTTGTCAATTTAAACACTGACACTATTTGATTAGAGGGGATATGGGTATCAGGAAAATAAATATTGAAAATTAACTGACAAAATCTAGCATAGTATACTATATTTCTATTAGCATTTATCCTATCACCTATAAAATACAAGACTACTCTACCATAATCATAATGTGAACCATGAATTAGAGAGTACCCTATCTATTGTGTCATGATGGGCAATTATTGAAGGCCTTTGTGATGCAATCAAAGAAGAAATTCCATTCTTTCCTTATCCCATTCCTTTTTAATTGACCAAGGTTCTTCAAATCCTTGTCGTAGCCAATCTTAGTAAAGATTCTCCTCATTTCAATATCTCACATCAATCTTGTGTAGGAGGTATGAGAAGGCAACTGTAATGCATTCCTTCCAGTTTAAGGAGTTACAATCCTTGTCTTTTTATCAAATTCAAATACAAGGCTTGAAGACCCATTAGCTCCTCCATCATCATAGACTCCAGTCTTCCAGATAGCAAGCACCTGGTCACCAGAGATTGTGGGTGGAGCTGTGAGAGCAAACCCAATCTCACTGGATCTAAGAAAGTCCTGAAAGATGTGAAAATCAATATTCACACTGTTGTTATTCAGGATAACAGAATAGTTGTTAGTCACAAACTTTGCACCACCATAATTAAATGATTTAGAAGCAGCAGGTGAAGTCATGGTTAATTTTCAAGAAAAAATTTCGAACAAGATTTAGTGTTTCAGAGTTTACAGCTTGAGAAAAGGTAAAGTAGCAGAGAGAAAATAATAGAGATAAGTGAAGTACTATCTGAAATCAAAAAATTGATTTAATATAACACATCACTCCACTAATTTAGATATAACTCAGTCTAATGAGACACATGGCGATATATGATTGACTGTAAAAGTAATTGTGGCACCCCAAAATCCGGGGTCAGGGATCTAGGAGACCACGCCATCTTGAATGCTATATAACACTTATCTCGTATCACAATATATAAATACTGACACTTTTACAACCCCACACTTATCACACACACGCACACACTTATAGGTTATTATCTTGGAAACGAACCATTCATTACTAGAGTAATTCAATCCACAAAGTGATAATTATTACAACCCAAAAGTAATTAAGTCTTACCGCGGAAATGACCTTTAAGTAAGGTTAGTCCGACAACCAAATATTCGTTTCTTATTTATTATCTTACATAAGTCATACTTGTAAATAAGCCGGACTAAAAAAACTAAAAACCAATCCAGGTTATTCGATCTACCTGAGGTACATCACCAAGGCTTGGGTTACGGTATTGCATCACAATTCCAATTGGAAATTTTTTTGGACATTCACTAGAGCCACCGCATACGATGATTAGTCATACTACGGAAATAGTAACCTTTTCTACATGTAGAGGGATGATATCCTTACTCCCGGTTGTCACCCTAGACGCATTCAGGCTTTATATGCTTCCCCATTCCATCCGGGTATGTTTTGCATACTTCGTATATCCTTCCGTACACATGATACCTTATCATATGGAAAATTAATATAGCAGTCTCCCCAATCCACGAAGTACTGGATCTCTACCCCTCCCTTGTCCTTTTAAGAATCCTATCATATACTTGGAATCATCAAACTATGTCAAAGTTCCCCAAACATTTTGCTTGTTGATAGGCATAGCTCATCTTATATATATATACCTCCAAAAGTTTTCGGAGGAAGTACTAAGGATGTGAGTTGACCGTTGTCAACAGATCAATAAATAGGGGGGGGGGTTCTTTTGAAACTATATTCAAAATATTTAAATTAAGTCAAGATAATATTCTCCGACGATCTGAAATTATTCGAATGATTTTCCAAAAATCAGAAAGTATTTTAAATCAGGTTTTATAATTTTTAAATCATATTAAATCATTTGATAAATAATTATTAATTATATAATAATCATTAAATAATTAATCCTCGAATAATTATACTTTAAAAGAATATTTGAAATAATATTCCTCAACTAATTTATGTTTAATTAATTTAAAGTAATCTTTAATAATTAATCGAGTTTGAAATAAATACTTATTGGAGAATAATTCTCCTATTTTAAATGAATAAATAAGTTAATATCCATCATTCGGGTATTTAAATATAGTTGAGGGAATACGATTTTTGGAAATCGTTTTAATAAAAGTTCGAGGTATTTAATGTTTCGCAAGTGGACGTCGAGTCCCTTGGAACACAACTATTACAGACTTTAATCGTCCTAAAATATCACCGGAATGATTCCCGGGTTTTTATTTTAAAATCTCGACCGACACTCGGTCTTATAATTATGCGTCACGCTCGTGGCGGCGTTAAACATTCTACGACATATACATATCATACAACATCGCTACATTATGCGAAAACTCAATTACTTAGTATCATGGCAAGCATGACATTTATGCAAGTGATAATAAAATAATCCTTTCACAACACAACAGTATATGGGGTTGGGTTCGTAAACTTGCCTAGGTATCTCGAGGTGCAGGATGCTCTAGGGTCCGCTCGAAAATCTATAACCATAAACATAAACCGTTTCGTTAGATCCCGTTCTAATTTACAGCGACTCATACTCATATTGTGTCGCCCTCCAAACCCGGGTCAGAAGTTTGGGGTCCACACACACACCTTATTTGTAACCTGCTTATAACAATAATAAAGATAATAATAATATGTAGTGACCCTACTTACCAACTACCGCGGACCGCAACAGGTTAAAGTATGCACACAAGCCAAACACACACTTATATTACAAACTGTTCAAATCCCAACTATCCAAACTCAGAACTGAGTATTAAACATTATTACAAACTTTTACAAACTTAAATTACTCCAAAAGGTGCCTACTAGCTTAACTCGATCAACCTGAACCCCTATCTCTCGCGCTGGAATGGGGATCCGCGTTACCAACAGGTTCCTTCTTAACTGGAAAAGAACATAAACAACTTCGCACAAATGAGCTAACTAGCTCATCAAGTAATAATGACAAAACTGAGAATAATGATCATCAAGTGAAAAGGGTTATGATATCAAGTGAACAATGAATTATGATTTAGAATTGGATATTATATTTTCATTTTAAAAACCAAGGTTAGACTGCTGATCAGTCACGCACTAACCCCGAGTAAAGCACACCGCACTGCTCTAACTATTGGATCCAAGACACACATTATCCTAACTTGACCATTTATATGGTCTGACCACGAATCTGGTCCACAATTTTTATAAAATAATCCAATTCCAACATAATAACAGAATAAATAATATAAAGTAATAAACGAAATCATTAACAATATTGGATGTTCAATAATGAGATGGTTTCAATTTCCACAGAGGGTCAATACGGCAATTTCAAAGCTTGGCTGTTGGGTAATGAAAGAATTGAATAGCAAAAGAATCAATGTTTCAGGGTTACCAAGAATTGATCTTTCAAATCATAAGGTACAATGGTTTGAGTATGTAAGTAATTCAATTCAGTGTTTGGTATTTAGTTTGTAGGTATTTGTGGAGTAGTATCGTATATTTGTGGTTCGTATCTGGGTGTACAATAATCAATGGTTTAGAAAGAATAAGGTTTACGGCTCAAGATCAATAACTGGAATCAGGGTTTTGGGTTCAGTGCTTCAAAGCACTTGCAATATAAAACAGGACTATCAATTAACTACAATATATATCGAGAAAGTTCAGATTACTTGCCTGGTACTAGCTTGCTATACTGTACTATCTTCCAATCACAACCGTCTTACTCCTCGACTATATGTTTCCCTTTCCTACGCCTTGCCTCTTCTGCTCATATATTATAAGCATCTATCAATATTTAACTCATACGATTCTATTCGAAACACACTTCTATCTACCCTTCGTTTCACCCAAATCCGATTAACTGATTGAAAGTTACGCTATAACCAAGTAAACACCGAACATATAAACCGACAGTTAACCAACAAGTCACATATAGCACATAACACGTCAAACAATCAATGATATATCATTTATAAAGAAGTCTCGGGTCATAAACAGGCTTTCGGGTATTTAAGATGATTTTTAAAATATTTTTCGGAATTAAAACGGGTCGTTGGATCAATTTCAGAGTAATAAACAAGGTTCGGTTGGCCAAATCTGGCTTCAAATCAATTTTCTGATAATTATCGAGCCTTAAAAATAATTTAAAATAATATTTTAAAGCTCAAAACTATTTTTCGGAATTTTTAAATTATTTTTAAATAAATAAATCTAATTAAATAATTAATTAAAATCAATTTAATAATTAATTAAAACAATTAATCAATTAATTTTTGAATTAATTGACTAATTAATCAATTAAATATTAACTGAAATTAATTAACTAATTAATTCATATTTATTTTTGAATTAAAAATAATTTTTGGAATTAAAATAATAATTTTTGGAATTTTTAGAAATTAAAAATGGATTTTTATAATTAAAATAAATAGAAAAAATGATTTTTAAATAATTTTAAAACAGGAATCCAAAATATGCAAATTCTGGAAAGTTCAGGGACTGAACTTCAACATCTTCAAAAGTACAAGGACTAAACTGTAATTTTGCAGTTTAGTCGCTGGAAAATTTCGGGGATGGCCGGAGAACACGATTCCGGCATCCTCTGTTAGTGTAGGTGCCCTAGAGGCAATACATTATTCTTTTATAATCTTTATGTCAGTTGATCATTCAATAAATGTATTTATTATGACCTTAATTACTGCGATATTTTGTTAGCATAATAAATGTCCTTAGAATCATGATACAAATTATATAGTTTAAGTACATGACTTGAACTTGAGATTATATAATATATCATATTCTTAAAGGTCCCTAGTCGAGTATTATTATATAGGACAATAATAATACATAGATAGACTAGTATGTTGTTTGACAAGATAACCACATCTCATTGGTTATAAGTATGGGGATACTAAAGTCAATACATAGGTACATGTGAGAGAACATGAACTGGACAGACCCACAGTGAGATTCTTCATGTTTAATAAAGTCATAAGAAAGACTCACAGTGATAATGGTGTAACGATCCTTTGACTTGAAATCATTATATTTCTATACGAGGATTAATATACTTTGACTACATTAAAAGTTACTTTTGATCGGGTGATGATAAAAGTGGACATCGGGTATATCATGAGTTGTATGAGAAATATGAATGATAGATAAATGATTTAACCCTCCTATAATTAGGAGAGATATTATTGGCCTCTTGATTGAGTGAGATTATAAAAGCATGGCCATGCTCAAATAATGATTTGTCTCGATAATCTACTCATGGATCAAGTAAACCCGGATTAAATGTTGAAGAGGATGACTAAATACATGCCTCGAGTTTAATCTATAATATGTATGGTTAAAGGGATTATATTACATGAAAAACATTAATCACGAAAGGTTTTATCTAATCACGATTTAATTATTGTTTAATTGGGTAACAATGATGTATTACTAGATACCGCTCATTGTTTATAATTTTGTTAGAGAATAAAATTATTGCCAATTAAATAGTAGCCTATAGGGTCGCACAAATAGAGCACTTAATGGAATAGTTAATTTAAATTATGGATTTAAATTAATTGATAATTATTTAAATTTTATTATAATTAAGTAAGACTTAATTGAGATAATATAAATTCGAATTAAAAGGAATGTTTTTGCCCATAATAATTAAGTATGACTTAGTTATTAATTAAATAATAGAAATTCGTTTTTATTATTTAATCCAATACCTACTAGGGTTGGGCTTTGCTGTTATGGGCCTTTTTAATCAACCATTATAAATACATAATATATGTTAAAGAGGCTTGTACGTTTTTGAGAAAACCCTAGCAGCAAAGAGAGGCAGAGGCAATTCAGATCGTCAAGAAGGAGGCTAGTACATCCATTCCGTAGTCAAGTTCGTGAGACGTTCTTGAAGGTGCTCGTGTGGATACCATAGAGGTGTTTCTCCGAGAGGTAGACACAAAGCGTGATAGCTAGGATCTCTGTTGAGTTCGTGAAAGTTAAGCTCTTGAAAGGTATGATTCGTTATCTCCATAATCTGCCCATAATTATACATGGATCCTGTTTTTGGGTTTCAAAATTTTTTGTTTTATTTACGTTTATCCGCTGCGTTTTATGCATTCGGAACCCAACATCCTCACCCCACCATCTACTCCAGATATGATCTACACAACACCAGGAACACAACCATGCAATCAAATCACATCAATAACCCCTGACCTGGCCGGAAAATGGCCAAAAACATCACCGGTTTCCGGTGAACCAACGAAAACTTCAAACACACAACTCCCTTCGATTCACTAATCCTCTTTTAACGAGCTATATACCAATCGATTGCAAATTTCATAAGAAACACAACCCACTATAATACAACAGCTAATGACCCCTAAATCAAAAAGCCCCAAATTCAATTAAAAACACTCATACGGGTTATAAACCCTAATTTTAAAATTTGAAGATTAAACTCAATTTTGAACATGTTATTGAACTCCAAATCATTCATATGACATATGAAAATCATCAGGAAAACAAGCTCTACAACATGAAATCATCAAATCATTCAAACAATCATCCGAACAAAAAATTCATATTTTTAATAAAAATAATTTGAAAATAAATAAATTTCCAGAAAATAAACCTTTGATTCTGCAATTCTGGAACTTGTATAATCTGATAGTACTATTCAAAACCTCCGTTTTGGTTACTAGAGCTTCCCGAGCAGATTTCAATAACACCTCCAAATAGTAGTTTGATTCTCAGAAAGGTTTATAAATATAGGTATTTTCTCTGGAAAATTATATAATTACTGTCTGCAAATGATTTTAGATACGGAATAAAATACGGTAAAGGCTATTTATAATTACGGAAAATTAGTATCCCGTTGGATCATTCCAGATACAAAATGGTATGTTTATTTATAAAAACTGATCCTAACGGTATCGGTTTTCGGGATAATTATCCAAACCAGTACAATTTGTACTGCGGTCTTGGTCTCAGCGCCTGGTTACACGTATTACGAGGTGATAATTGTGATACTTTAATAAAAAGATCCTGTTTATAAAAAATACGAGTTTTATTGATTTACCGAAACGAATAATGTGTCAAAAATGTTACGCCGGGACCCGCACAGGATAAACCGTACGCCGGATCGAAAAAGTCAAAAAATGGAAAATGCTTGGAATATTGCAATTAGGTTAGGAAGGAGTTTTCAGAAGAGTTTCGGGTTATAAAAACGTAACAACGAATGACGTTGGTTGGTTCCCGATTTTATAAAATAGTTTTTAAATACTCGGTAAAAGTTTTTATTAAATCCATATATTTCCTATAAAATCATAAATCAACATAAAAATAATTAGGAAGATATGACAATTATCTATATTTTATTTTGGACATATAAAAATTAAAATACTCAATTAATATTATTTTAAAACATCCAAACACATTTAACACTTAACAAATAATTCACTGAATAGATACTGAACACATATAATAATTGTCTATTAGCAAAAATAATTACAAGATATATCCCGGATATTACATCCTTCCCCCCTTAAAAGGATTCTGTCCTCAGAATCTCCTAAGAAAATAATTGAGGGTACTTTTCTTTCATATCACTTTCTAACTCCAAGGTTGACTCTTCAACCTTTGGCTTTCTCCACAATACTCTTACTAACTTTACTACTTTATTTCTTAATACTTTCTCTCTTTCCTCTAGAATTTCTATCAGACTCTCTAAATATGACAAATCTGCTTGAAGCTCTATTGGCTCATATTCTATTACATGCCTGGAGTCTGGATTATAATTCTTAAGCATCGATACGTGAAAAACATTGTGAATGTGCTCCATGTTCGGAGGTAACGCCAACTCGTAAGCTACTTTGCCAACGCGCTTTAGAATCTCAAAAGGTCCGACATATCTTGGGCTCAGCTTTTCTTTCTTTCCAAACCTCGTTAATCCCTTCCACGGTGATACTTTCAGTAATACTAAGCTTCCTTCTTCGAATTCCATGTCTTTCCTTGATTGATCTGCATATTTCGTTTGACGGTCTTGTGCTGCTATCAATCTCTTCTGGATAACTTTAACAACTTCCTTTGTCTACTGCACTAATTCAGGTCCAAGTATTTTGCGTTCTCCTACTTCGTCCCAATACACTGGAGATCTGCATTTGCATCCATAAAGGGCTTCATAGGGTGGCATCCCAATACTGGCGTGATAACTGTTGTTGTAAGCAAATTCTACCAGAGGTAAATGCTCGTTCCAACTCCCTTTGAAATCAATAGCACAAACACGTAACATATCTTCAATTTTCTGGATCGTTCTTTCACTCTGGTCGTCCGTCTGTGGATGGTAAGCTGTACTTATATTCAGTCTTGTTCCCAAACATTCTTGAAAACTCTTCCAAAATCTTGAATTAAATCTTGGATCTCGATCAGATACAATAGATACAGGAACTCCATGACGAACTACAATTTCCTTCAGGTACATATGGACTAACTTGTCGAGCGAAAATCTTTTATTTATAGGCAGAAAATGAGCTGACTTGGTAAGTCTATCCACTATAACCCAGATGGCATCATGATTAGCCTTTGTCCTTGGTAATCCAACTATAAAATCCATGGTAATATGTTCCCACTTTCATTCTAGAATCTCCAATGGCTGTAGTAATCCACTTGGTCTCTGATGCTCTGCTTTAACTCTCTGACATATATAACATCTGCTAATCCATTCCGCAATTTCCCTCTTCATATCTGCCCACCAATAATTTTCCTTTAAATCTCTGTACATTTTGGTAATCCCTGGATGGATTGAATACCTCGAGTTATGAGCTTCCTGTAAAATTTCATTCTTCAACTCCATTACTGGTGGAATCCAAATTCTAGAAGAAAACCTAAGAATACCTTGATCGTCCTTTTGCGTGCACAATTCTTCACCTACCAAACGATTTATGTCCTGATCCATCACGTCTTCTTGGCACTTCTTTATCTTCTCTAACAACTCCGGCTGGAAAGTCATACTATACACTTTCGCTTCATCAGGCTTGCAAACTCTAATCTCCAATTCCAGTTTCTGAAATTCCATATATATCTCTTCGGTTACTGATAGCACGTTTAGCTTTTCTTTCCGACTCAACGCGTCTACTACAACGTTTCCTTTACCGAGATGATAGTTAATCGTGCAGTCGTAATCCTTGATCAATTCTAACCATCTCCTTTTCCTCATATTAAGCTCCTTCTATGTGAATATGTACTTCAAGCTTTTATGATCCGTATAAATCTCGCATTTTTCTCCATATAGATAATGTCTCCAAATTTTCAAAGCGAAAAATATGGTTGCTAGCTCCAAATCATGAGTAGGATATTTCTGTTCGTGTGGTTTCAGTTGCCTTGACGCATACGTAATTACTTTATCATGCTGCATCAGAACACATCCGAGTCCTTTATGAGAAGCGTCGCTATAGATTATGAAATTTCCTTTATCATCGGGAAGTGACAAAACAGGTGCCGTGATTAATCGTTGCTTCAATTCCTGAAAACTTTCTTTGCATTTGTCGTTCTATATAAACTTTTTATTTTTCCACGTAAGCTTTGTCAATGGTGTTGCAATCCTTGAGAAATTTTGAACAAATCGACGATAATATCCCGCTAATCCCAAGAAACTTCTTACCTCTGTGGGTGTTCTCGGTCTTTCCCAATTTGTAATGGCCTCAATCTTTGCTGGGTCCACTTTGATCCCTTCATTACTGACTATGTGTCCTAAGAACTGAACCTCCTGTAGCCAAAACTCACACTTCGAGAATTTAGCATATAACTTCTTTTTCCTTAAAATCTCCAAAGCTGTTCTCAAATGTGCTGCATGATCCTCTTCCGTCTTTGAATAAATTAAAATATCGTCTATAAACACAATAACGAACTTATCCATATATTCCTTGAAAATTCTATTCATCAGGTCCATGAACGTTGCCGGGGCATTTGTTAATCCAAAAGACATCACTAAAAATTCATAATGTCCATACCTTGTCCTGAAAGCTGTCTTTGGTATATCTTCTGGCTTGATCTTTAGTTGATGATATCCCAATCTTAAATCAATCTTGGAGAAGTACTTGCCTCCTTTTAATTGGTCAAACAAATCATCAATTCTGGGTAACGGATACTTGTTCTTGATTGTAAGCTTGTTGAGCTCCCTGTAGTCGATTCACAGTCTCATGCTTCCATTTTTCTTTTTGACAAATAGTACTGGTGCACCCCACGGGGATACACTGGGTCTAATTAATCCTTTCTCTAACAACTCTTGTAATTGCTTTGCTAGCTCCTTCATCTCAACGGGCGCCATTCTGTACGGGGCCTTGGATACTGGTTCTGTTCCAGGTGCTAAGTCAATTGGAAACTCAATTAATCTGTCTGGAGGAAGTCCTGCTAACTCATCGGGATACACATCTGGAAATTCATTGATGACTGGGATATCTTCAAGTTTTGCTGGTTCCTGGCTTTTGTCAATCACATATGCAACGAAATGCTCGCATCCTTGCCGTAGTAACTTCTTGGCTTGAATCATCGTTAAGAATTTCTTTACCTGCTTCTGGCCTTTAAATGTTACTATCCTCTCATCTGGCATCTTCACTATTACCTTCTTATTTCGACAATCTATATGGGCATTGTGCTTAGATAACCAATCCATGCCTAAGATAACGTCAAATTCTCCTAACTTAAAGGGTATCAAATCTACACAAAACTTACTACCAGAAATCTCAACCTCACAATTCCCACAAACTTGATTAACAGTATACGTTCTTGATTTGCTAATTCCACGGTCATTATTTCATTTAAATACTCAACTGGACAATTTAGCTTATTAACAAAATCTTGTGAAATAAACGATCGAGTTGCTCCCGAATCTATTAATACTTTGGCACATAAAGAATTCACATTAAGCGTACCTGCCACGACATCAGTATCCTTAATAGCGTCCTTCACAGACATATCAAAAACTCTAGCCCTTGGAGTCTCATTCACTGCTGGGGTAGATCCCATAATCCTCAATGCATTACTGACTGGGGCTGGTGTCTTGCAATCCCTGGCTATATATCCTGGCTTTCCACATTTGAAGCACATAAATCCAATAGCTGGAACCTTAACTGCTGGATTCCGGATAGGCTGATCCTTGTTTACTGGCTCTCTTGCTGGCTGACTTCGGCACTCCCTCGAATAGTGCCCTTTCTGATTACACTTGAAACAAACGACATTCAGCTTATTACAAACTCCTCCATGTTTCTTCCCACAAACCTGACAATCTGGAAAAGTTAATCCTCAACTGATTCGGCTGATTCACATTAACTGGACGGTTGCACTGGCCTCCGTCGCCTGCATTTTGTCTCTTGAAATTAAAATTTCTCCCTGGCTGAAACTTGCCCTTCTTAAAATTTGGAAACTTCCCTGGTTGTGACTGACCTTCATTTCCCTCAAATTTTCTTTTCTTGCTTTCTTTCTCCTTCTGTGACATCTCGCTCTCTGTCTCTGCGATCATGGCCTTCTGTACAACTCCTGCATAGGTATCCAACTCAAAAATGGCTACCTTCCCTCTGATCCATGGCTTCAGACCTTGCTGGAATCTCTTAGCCTTCTTCCTGTCAATATCCACATATGACGGCACATACCTTGACAATTCTTCAAACTTGCTTTCGTAATCTGCCACCGACATATTTCCTTGCTTTAATTCTAAAAATTTCAGTTCCATCTGATCCTGGATAAAATGGGGAAAATACTTTTCTAAAAACAATTCCTTAAACCTCTCCCAAGTAATAACATCTGTACCTTCCAATGTCTTCACCATCTCCCACCAATAGGTGGCCTCATTCTTCAAGTAACTCGGTAAAAGATTTTATTAATTCCATATATTTCCTATAAAATCATAAATCAACATAAAATAATTAGGAAGATATGACAATTATCTATATTTTATTTTGGACATATAAAAATTAAAATACTCAATTAATATTATTTTTAAACATCCAAACACATTTAACACTTAACAAATAATTCACAGAATAGATATTGAACACATATAATAATTGTCTATTAGCAAAAATAATTACACGATATATCCTGGATTTTACACATATGCTACTTATTATTCTCTCTCTCACTTATTTTACCCTTATTATTCCTTTAAGTACTTATTCATGTCACGGTCGCTTCCTTTTCGAAGTACCTTATGTCCGTTTATATTTTCATTGTCGGCTCCCCTTATGAATTCTAACGGCTTTCTAATCACGCGGTATTGGTTCCGATATTTTTATAAAATTGAAAATCATTATTTTCACTTGAAAGTTTTATAGAAGTTAAGGAACTCTATTTACTACTCTCTGTAAAACATTTCATGATTTATGAACATTTTTAAGTCGATCATTTCTATTTCCAAAGTTTGTAATTCGTAGCAGATTTTGTCGCGTAAATCATTTTTAGTAAAATGGTCATAACTTTTGATCCGTAAATCGGAATCAATCGATTCTAGTGCTTAAAATATACTTATAATATTTTCTATAATAATCAAGTGTTATTTTTAAGAAACTACAGTTTATATCTTCGGAACTTTCTGCAGAAACTTAATATTATGTTTTGTTCATTTAGCGAGATTACGATTACGATTCGAGTTTCGTTTACGCCTTAAATCTCTATACTACCACCAACAATCATCAAATCATCATCACTGTTATTCCTGATGAACTAATAATGAGATTTACAGAAGGGGGGTTGAATGTAAATCTCAAAACTTTTTCAAGTTTTGAGCAGTTTCAAAGGCTATGTGTTTAAGATAAACAAGTGTATGAATTGCTTTAAGCTAATACTGACAGATATATATTCAAACACTAATGTAAAGAACACAACAGACCTTAAAAACTTTTCTGGTGGATTGTTGTTCCACCAGAGATGCTATTTCAGAAAATCTGTGATTCAAGAAGTTGATCACAGCTGTGTCCTAGTACAAACTAGATAATTTTTCTCTCAAGATTTTTCTAAACAGCACTGGAAAAATTCTCTTCTAATTACTAGCTGCTACTTGGTTTATGTATCACCAAGTTTACAAGTGAAGATAAAGATAAAAAGTACAATAATAAAATAAGTTCTCCACTTGTTTTTTCTCCATTTTACTCCAGTGCGTTGTTGACTATTGTCTCTTTATACTAGAGTAGAACGGCTGCTTTTTTTGATGTTCCTGAAATAGGCTACCACATCTCAGTTGTCTCTGTCAACCCATGTGCCTCTGTTTGTAGGTACAACTACCACTTGTCAACTGCTATTTAACAGAACATCCGTTGAAGCCTTCATCCGTTGATGGCTTTATCCGTTGATGTGTTAGCAGTTGAAGCTCTATCCGTTGATGCACTCATCCGTTGAAGGATGTTATCCGTTGAAGCTTTAGAGACATCCGTTGAAGCTTTGTTTCTCATCCGTTGAAGGTCTTTAAGTTATCCGTTTACACCATTTCATTTATACAAAATTACAAGGCATGAAATACTTACAATTGGCCTTCCTATCTGCATATCCTCTAGTAGTCAACATGACTTATAATTTCCCTCAACATTTAAGAATTTATATCTCAAATTCAGAGACTGAAATGTGCTACAACACTAGACTTATTTCTAAGTAAAGCTACACCATCAACGGATAGCCAAAATGGTCTTATCCGTTGAGGCTACAAACACTAGATTTCTATTTAAGTGTTTTGTTAAACATATCATCAAACTAATGCACATATATTCCTAACAATCTCCCCCTATTTATGTCTATAAGAATTGTACACATAAATTCAAGGTTAACTTGATGATAACAAAACACTTAACAAATATATGAACTGAAACTAAGTAGAAATTCAAAAGTGCTGCAAAAGTGTATGTACTAGAAGGTAATTGAAGATTTACAGTATTTCCAAGGATGCTCCTCTAGCCTAAGCAAATCATCTTTTTCTTCTTTGATCCCTGGTTTTCTTTCCTAGCCCTTTGTCATTTTCCTCAATTTGGAGTTGGAGTTGTCTGAAGAATTCAGCTTCATCTTCATCACTGATATCCAACTTAGATTGCATTTCTTTGAGAGTTTCATTGCTAGCAATTTTGAGTTGGTCTTCAAGTCTGAAAAATCTTCTGACTCCTTTATCATCTCTGAATTCCATCAACCAATGAGGTGATTTGTGAATTGTAGTTCCCCTTTCTTGAATGAGTAAGGTTCTGGGCAAGGCATTGGGCTCCCTCCAAGTTTTCCTTATGTTGGCAATCTTGTTGAGAATTTCAATCTTGGCAGTCCTGGTAAAGCCAGAATCCTTTTGTATGGCTGAAAAGACTCTGATCAAGGTAGAGTAGCCTTCATTCAGAATCCTGTAGAGAGGCCATGTTCTTTCCCCAGCTCCTTTGTATCTGAACACCAATCTCTCTGGTAGCTTTTTGTAAGCAGCAATTCCCCTTACATCCTCCAGCTCATCCAGATAGAGTTCAATGTCTGAAATTTCTTTTATGTCACAGATGTGAACATAATCATCTTTAGAAATGGGTGGCTTAGGGTTAGGTTTATGTTTTTGAGTGAATTTCTTAGAGTTTAGGGGAGGTGTAGATTTGGATTTTCTTTTCTGTTTCTTTGGTAGTGGAAGAGTGGTTAAAAAGGTAGGCAAATTGATGGTGTCCCAATCAATAGGTTCCTCTTTTGGGATGATTGGTTCACCATGGATGTTTATAGTGGGATCAGCAATAAAGGGTTCAGGTATGGAAGGTAGAGATTTAGTTTCTTCAGTATTGCCTTCACTCCTTCTATGTGCTTTGGCCTTTCTTCTGTTTCCCTTCTGCCATTCCTCTTTTTCCTCCATACTTTCACCAAATATACTCCCAAAAACCTCATCTAAGTTTGCAATCTTGTCTTCACCCCTGACTTCAATTCCTTTCTCATTTTCAACTAGACTTGACTTTAGCTTTTGTTCAAGCTTTGCTTGTGCTCTTTTGTCAACCTTGAGTTTTTCAGCTTCTTTCTTTAACCTTTTGGTTTCTTCCCTCTTGGCTATTGATAATTTGGGATGTCCTTGCATCACACATATGCTCTTTCCCTCTCTAAAGATAATAGCCATGTTTCTCCTTACTGCCTCATCCATGGTCTCCTTGTGTTTTATGATGCTAGTACCCAAAACTTTGTCTTCATCAGGCTTTGGAAGAGGAAAGTCCACTTCTTTCATCTGAGCAAAGTCTAGAGGGTTCTTTGTGGAGTCCTTGCTGGATCTAGTGTTGGGCTTGAGAACCATAGGTTTTAGATTCTTGAAAGAAGTCTCTCCAACCTTATTTCTCCTTTCTGGCTTGTGCTCCATATTGATTGGTTCAACCTTTGTGCTATGTTTCACAGATATTGACTTATCTTGTGTAGAGCCAAACAGCTGTTGCATCCTTTCATCAATTCTCCTCCTTTGCTCTTTCACTTGAATTTCAGCTGCTGCTAGCTGGATTAAATCAATTCCATCAGGCTTTCCTTTGATTTGAATGATTAGAGAAGTAGTGATGGCAGGAACTAGCACTTTAGATATTTGGATTTTTTATAGATGGCTCTCCTTCCCCTTCCCTTTTACTCTCCCCCTTTTTGTTATCATCAAGGAGAGGAGTCAAGCCCTGTGCTTTTGCCAGCTGCATAAGTAGATTTGTTTGAGATTGTTGGTTGTGAAGAATGGTGGCCACAGAATCTTCAATAACTTGAACTCTGTCTTCCAATTTGGCCAGCCTCTTTTCAGTATGTGATTCCTTTTTCAATCTCAACAAAATGTCCTGCATTGTAAATGTCCTGCATTGTACCATAGGGCATGACTGAATCCAATTTTTCAGAATTGTAGGATTTCAAGTCAGCAATATCCTTTCTGAGTTCATCCACACTCAGATTCTGTCTTACTTGCTGCAACTTCATGAGATGCAGTGAGTCCAAGTGAGCTGTAAGGATAGCCTTTGTACCAGCATGAGAAGTTTTCTGAATGGCCTGTTTGATAGTACTGATTTGTTTGACTAAGGAGACATTGAATTGCCCTGTTGTAGACTCCTTTGTGAAGGCCCATTCAGGTAGATTTGGAATAGAACTAGGGCCTTCATCTCCCCCTAAGTTCATGCTTCCATCAGAAGAAACAAAGTCATCATCATCAGAATTTACTCCAAATTCTTCAAATGACTCACCAGCTGTTGAAGGCATCTTGTTAATAGCAGCTTTATCCCTTTGAAGAGATGCTGTTGTATGTACTAGATGTAGTGTCTTTTCTGCCTCCACATTGCCCTGTGCAGCCAATAATTGATAGGCTGAAACAGGATGAGTAAAAGTGTCAACATCCAAGGAAATGTTATCAATAATAGCTTTGTAATGTTGCTGAAATTGTCTTTCCTTTTCAGCATCATTCACAATCATTGACTCACTAGCAATGGCTGGATCCATCCTTATTTCTGCTGTACCTGCCTTTCTCTCATTTTCTCTATGTTCTTGCATCAGGGGCTCCCCCTGGCTCACACAACTCACTCCCTCACCTTCACCTACTAAGATGGTACTCCTCTCACTTACTTTTGCCATGCTGGAAAAAATAGCATGCATGTTTGAGCTCTCAATCTCTCCTTTTGCCTGGGAGCAACCCAGCCTCTCACTCAAATTGTCACTCCCTTCCCTCAGTCCTAGAAGTGATTGTACAGTAATCAAGTCTTCTATACTTGGAATTGTTTCAGTTGTGTGTGTAGAGACTATCAACGGATGAGGAATAGCCGTTGAAGGTGAAACTGATGGTATCAACGGATAACTGCTGTTAAGCTTATCCGTTGAAGAACAACCACTTGTCAACGGATGAGTGATATCCGTTGAAGAAGGAAAAGAAATAGAAATTGAAAGTGATATAACTGTTGAATCTGTGTAGATTGATATGAGTTTTGGTGACACAGATCCTTCAATTACATCTGAAAGAATTTGCGGGTGATCCAATAAATCATCTAAAAGATGATGATCACCTGTATTTGAGTGGGGCTCCTCCCTGAGTTGTAAAGAGGGAGAATCAGGAATTGATGGGAATAACATATCCACATCTAGAGATGGTGAAGAAGTGTGTGGTGATTGATGTGTGTTAATTGTGAGAGAATGGGGCTGTGACTCCACATTTGTTGGAGCCACATCAAACTGAGTTTGAGAAGGCATAGATACAGATGGATGTATCTGTGCAGTGTGTGCACCCTGTGTAGAAGATTGGGTTCTTGCTCTCTTTCTTCTAATAAAGGCTTTTGTTGGTGAGTGTTTGGCTTTAGTGTCCCTCCCTCGTTTGTTCTGTGTTCCTGGTTGGGAACTATTTTTAATAGTTACATCCTTTTGGGAGGATGCAGCTAGGGATATGCTAGTAACCCTTTCAACCACCACAGCTTTTTGAGAAACTGTGGCTTGGCTAGCTTGGGAAGCACTTATCTCTCCTTCCTTATCCTGGGGGTTTCTTTGATGTTCACCCCTCCCCTCACCACTCACACCCTGTTCACTCCCTTCAAGGTTAATGGTAGATGTTACAACTGTTGTCTTTTGAGAAACAACAGAGGTAGTTTTCTTTGTCTTTGATTTTGAAAGTTTAGTTTTGGTGACCTTGGTAGGAATCTGTTGGGGCATTGTCACAGATTCCATGGCCACTCTAGAAGATAAAGAAATAGAGGGGTTGGAAGAAGTAGGAGTTGTAGAAGCAATTACCTCACTTACCTGAGGTGCATTCATGATTGGTAAATATACCAATGGCACACTGCTGTTGAGATCCATTCTCAATAAATCTGCAAGAACTCTTTTCTCTTGTGGCCAGCACTTGAGTTTATTATTCTCATTGGTTATGACCAAACCTTCAGCAACATGGTTAGCCAATAACATAAAGAATCTAGCATAATAGATGTTATTAGATCTATTAGCTTTGTTACCTAATCTAGTACCCAATTCTAGCATAACATAGTTGCTAAAATTAAGATACCTATCAGAAACAAGCATATAGAGCATATTAACAAGAGATGAAGTTATGGCATCAAAATTGCTAATTTTCCCAGAGAAAACCTTGATAAAGGCATCCCCAAGAAAACTCCATTCTTTCCTAAGGCCTTTTCTTTTAATACTCCCTAAACTAGCAGAGTTAAGAGAATAACCTATGGAATCTAACATGCTGGATACATTATTATCAGTGTGTGGTGTCATGGCATTGTTCTCAGGTAATTTAAAATATGCTAGTAAATCATCACAGTTAACACAGTGATTTTTACCTTTGAGAGTGAAGGAGATAGTCATATCTATTGAGTTGAACTCAGCAGTTGTCCAAATCTCCTCAACTACTTCACAGTAAATCGTTGGGGCTTCCAGCATTGCATAGCTAAGTTTACAGTTTTTGATGAAGTCCATCATTTTGTGATAATCAGAGTGGGCTTCATTCTTTTCTACCAAAGCTATGAAATTGTTCTTCTCATAGATGAATCCGGATTGAGACATAATCTTTACTACTGGTGCCATTGTTGTGAGTAGAATTTGCAGAGAATAACTTGAAGGTTTTGCAGAGAGAAAATGGTAAAAGCTTTGAAATTTCAAGAAAGCGTAAAGTAAAAAATGAAAAATCAGAAGGGCTTATATACTTTCTCAAATTAAAAAGCATAAATAAGAGATTAAACAATAAATATATGTAAGTGAATTTCAGCCGTTTAAGAATAAACTGTAAGTATTCTAAAAACTACCTTTAAAACAAATACATACAGCTGTATGTATGAGTATCAACGGTTAAGACAATAGAATCAACGGCTGTGAAACACTTGAATCGACTGATGTGATATTTCAACGGATAAGGTAAACTGTCATCCGTTGAAGAGCACTTCAGTTTTATCCGTTGACGGATAAAAATTCCAGAAATGTATATGACTTTCAACGGATAATGAACATCCGTTGACAGAACAATTTTGACTTTCAACGGATAGGGAATATCCGTTGATGGAATAATCTGTGTTAAAAATCAAATTTGTTCTTGCAGCTAATACATTTCAGGCTTCAATTCAAATTGCAATAAGGACATGAATTTTAAGAGTAATTAAGCATACCTAGCTCACTTACCAATCTTGTGAATGTTGATTCATCAAGTGGCTTGGTAAATATGTCTGCAATTTGTTGTTCACTTGGAACAAAATGAAGTTCCACTGTACCTTTCATCACATGTTCCCTAATGAAGTGGTACTTGATATCAATGTGCTTGGTTCTTGAGTGTTGCACTGGATTTTCAGTAATGGCAATGGCACTTGTGTTGTCACAAAATATTGGAATTTTGTCAACAGTCATACCATAGTCAAATAACTGGTTCCTCATCCATAGTATTTGTGCACAGCAACTACCAGCTGCAATGTACTCAGCTTCAGCTGTTGATGTGGAAACAGAATTCTGCTTCTTGCTGAACCATGATACAAGCTTGTTCCCTAGAAATTGACAGGTGCCTGTTGTGCTTTTCCTGTCTATTTTGCAACCTGCATAATCTGCATCTCTTGTGAAATGATTATCTAGAAGGAACTTTGACAAAGTCTCATACCAGGCTCTAGGTGCTTGCTTTAGTCCATAGAGTGCTTTCAACAGATAATACACATGGTCTGGAAAATTTTGATCTTCAAAACCTGGAGGTTGGCTTACATAAACTTCTTCCTCCAATTCCCCATTTAGAAATGCACTCTTGACATCCATCTGATAGACTTTGAAATTGGCATTAGCTGCATAGGCTAGAAAGATTCTGATGGCTTCAAGTCTTGCAACTGGAGCAAATGTTTCATCAAAATCTATTCCCTCTTGTTGAGAATAGCCTTTAGCAACCAATCTGGCTTTATTCCTTATGACAATGCCATTTTCATCCATCTTGTTTCTGAATACCCATTTTGTGTCAATGGAACTCTTGTTCTTTGGCTTGGGTACCAGCTTCCAAACTTTGTTTCTCTCAAATTGGTTCAGCTCTTCCTGCATAGCTAATATCCAATCTGGATCCATTAAGGCTTCTTCCACTTTCTTAGGTTCCTCCTGAGATAGAAAACTACTATACAGACATTCATTTTGAGTAGCTTTTCTTGTTTGTACTTTAGATGATGCATCACCAATGATCAGTTCAAAGGGATGATTCTTGGTCCATTTCCTTTGAGGTGGAAGATGTGCTCTAGATGAGGTGGCCTCAGTATTGTCGTGATGTGAGACAGAGTGTTGATCAGTTGAAACTCCCCCTGAGTTGTTGGTCCTTTGCAGGAAACTTGGAGTTCTATCAACTAATGATGTAAATCGATTATCCGTTGATGAACTATGATCAACGGATGCTTCATTATGTACTTCAACGGATGATGCACTATGTCTTTCAACGGATACTGCATTGCCTCTTTCAACGGATGCAGAATTCTGTGCATTATCCAAGGGCATATCTTGAATCCCTTTTGAAGTGTCATCTCCATCAATCTCCTCTTCACTATCATCACAATATATCTCAATGTTGTCAAATTTGAGTCTTTCATGGTGTCCCTCATCTGTTAGTCCATCAATCTTTTTATCATCAAACACAACATGCACAGATTCCATAACAATGTTGGTTCTTAGATTGTAGACCCTATAAGATTTTCCAGCTGAGTAACTAACAAATATCCCTTCATCAGCCTTTGCATCAAACTTCCCTTTATGGTCAGATTGATTTCTCAGTATAAAGCATTTACATCCAAAGACATGAAGAAAGTTTAGAGTTGGTTTTCTTCTCTTGAACAACTGATAAGGAGTCATGCCTTTAGCTTGATTGATCAAAGAAATATTCTGAGTGTAGCAGGCACAATTAACAGCTTCAGCCCAGAAATATGTTGGTAACTTTGATTCTTCAAGCATTGTTCTAGCAGCCTCAATTAAAGATCTGTTCTTTCTTTCAACTACCCCATTTTGCTGAGGTGTTCTTGGAGCTGAGAACTCATGCATGATTCCATTTTCTTCACAGAACAGCCTCATTGTCAAATTCTTGAACTCAGTTCCATTGTCACTCCTGATATTCCTAACCTTCAAGTCAGGATGATTATTGACTTGCCTGATGTGATTGATAATGATTTCACTTGCTTCATCCTTTGATCCAAGAAAATAGACCCATGAAAACTTTGAGAAATCATCTACAATCACCAAGCAATATCTTTTTCTTGCAATTGACAATACATTGACTGGTCCAAACAAATCCATATGTAGCAGCTGTAATGGTTCATCAATTGTTGTTTCAAGCTTCTTTTTGAATGATGCTTTCCTTTGTTTGCCTTTCTGACAAGCATCACACAAACCATCCCTTGAGAATTCAACAAGAGGAATTCCTCTAACTAAGTCCTTTTTGACTAGATCATTCATTGTCTTGAAATTCAAATGGGATAGCTTTTTGTGCCATAGCCAACTTTCAGCTGAACTTACTTTGCTGAAGAGACAAGTAATAGATTCTGCATCTGTAGAGTTGAAGTCAGCTAAGTACACATTTCCTTTTTTAACTCCAGTTAGAACCACTTTGTTGTCTTTCTTACTGGTGATAACACAGGCTTCTGAATTGAAGGAAATTGTATTCCCTCTATCACATAGTTGACTGATGCTCAGTAAGTTGTGCTTGAGACCATCAACTAATGCAACTTCATCAATTATGACATTCCTTGTTGAAATCAAGTCATATCCCATAGTAAACCCTTTGCTGTCATCTCCAAAGGTTATGCTAGGGCCAGCTCTCTCCTTAAACTCTGTGAGCAGGGAGAAATCTCCTGTCATGTGTCTTGAACAGCCACTGTCCAAGTACCATAGATTTCTTCTTTTTCCCTGCACACCATAAAATCAATCAAGTTGATTTTGGTACCCAAGTTTCCTTGGGTCCATTCTTGTTAGCCTTTCTCCTAGACTTCATTCCTCCTGCATCTTTAGACTTAGGTAACTTTGAGTCAACCTTGATCTTAGATGTAGTTGGTTGAGGTGTAGGGTTAGTCACAGAATCATTTAGCACATTTGGAATTTGATAAGGCATGGATTGTGCAAGCATGTTATTCCATATTGGCATATTGTATGGCATTTGAGGCATACTAAATGCAGCAAGATAAGGATTGTTAAAATATGGCATGTTTGCAAAATGTGCATAAGGATTCTGTTGAGACATAACAGGCATAGCATGCAGAGGTGATGCAGACATATTAGGCATGGAAGAGGGCACAGGTATGGGAGTTTTCTTAATAGATTTGCAATTAGCAGATAAATGATTAACACTACTACAATGCACACAGCTTTTTCTAGGAGCATACTTATCAGGTGTGTAATTGTTATGTTTGTTAACCCCTACCTTCCCATTTCTATTAGATTTCCTTTTAGTTTCCTTTTTATCCTCAACCACTTTGAGCCTATTCTTTAACTGTTCTAAGGTCATGTGTCCTATATTCACCTTACTGAAATCTTTGGATGTGCTTGCTTCTTCTTTGACAAAGTTCTTGGAAGTTGAACCAAACTTTTTGTTGAGTTTCTTTAGATTTTCACTTTTAGAAACATCTGCCTGTTTTAATTGAGGAACCTTCAACGGATGCTCCTTTTCTTCCTTCAACGGATAATTTTCATCATCCGTTGATTCCACATCCGTTGACAGCCCATCAATTAATTCTATTTTCTTTTTGTTTTTATCCCAGGCAGTCTCACAAAATGATTCAATTCCTTGGACCTTGACAATTTGAGCACTAACATCCCTAGATGTCTTCCAGGCTTTAATCACCTCTTGCTCTCTCTCTAATTGATTAGAAAGTATTTCTACTTTCTTAACAGATTCAGCTAGTTCATTTTCAACAGATATACAATGTAGCTTAGTTTTCTCTAGGTCAATCAACTTATCTTCTAACACAACATTTCTATTACTTAAAAACAAATTGTTCTCTTTAATCCTACTATTTTCTTTAGCAAGAGATTTAAGAGACACACGCAAATGATACAGTTCAGTAGACATGTCATTAAAAGCATCATTGCACTCTTCTTTAGTAAGCTGTGTTAAATCAGTAGTGATTACCTGATTGCTTGATGAACTAACTTCATTTTCCTCAGAATCAGCCATGAGAGCCAAGTTGACATATTCCACATCTTCATCCTCTTCTTCTCCATCAGCTGCCCAGTCTTTTTCTTGAGTAATGAAAGCCCTCTCCTTTTGCTTGAGCAGATCAAAATATTTCTTTTTGTAATCTACTTGGTCAAATTTCTTCTTTTCAGAAGTTGGCTTTCTGCACTCACTTGCAAAGTGTCCACTTATACCACAATTGAAACACTTGAACTTGGATTTGTCCACCATGTTCTTATGAGGTTTAGTGGCTCTAGTGTTTTTCCTAAATTTCATCTTTGCAAATCTTCTGGACAGAAATGCAAGATGCTCATCAATACCATCAGAGTCATCTTGGCTGGAGTTGTCTTCATTCTCAGCAACTTGCTCCTTACCCTTGCTTGATTCTGATTTGCTTATGCCATCTTTGGAGTTTAATGTTGATCTCACAGTTTCTTGTCTGTATTCTTTCTCATTTTCAGCTACCAAGGCAACTGAACCTCCTTTCTTTCTTCCCTTCTCCAATACCTCATCCTGTTCCAGCTCTAGTTCATAAGTCTTCAAGATTCCATATAATCTTTCAAGAGTGAAGTCCTTATAATCTTGAGAGTTTCTCAAGGAGATAGTCATGGGTTTCCATTCCTTTGGCAAGGATCTTAAAAATTTAAGATTTGAATCCTTCACCTGGTACACTCTACCATACAGCTTCAGTCCATTCAACAGCTTTTGGAATCTATTGAATGTGTCATTTAAAGATTCATTTTCTTCAAAATGAAAATACTCATACTGTTGAATGAGAAGCTGCATTTTGTTTTCTTTTACTTGTTCTGTACCTTCACAAAGTAGCTGAATTGTGTCCCAAACCTCTTTGGCAGTTGTGCAATTTATCACATTATCAAACATATCCTTGTCAAGACCATTAAACAAAATGTTCATAGCCTTCTTATCCTTGTGGACTTCTTCTGTGTCTTCCATTGTCCATTCTGCTCTAGGTTTTGGAATGGATTGACCAACAGCAATTGTGGCTGTAGCAACTGTGACTACTTTGTGGGGAATGTGAGGACCATTCTCAATGCAGTTTACATAACCTTCATCTTGGGAAAGTAGATGAAGGTGCATTTTCACCTTCCAATGGTGATAACTGTCTTTGTCAAGAACTGGGATTTTTACTCCAATATCCTTCTTACTCATCTTTGTTAGTTTCCAAGATCTTTAAACTCTTTGTGTGTCAAGAGCCTGCTCTGATACCAATTGTTATTCCTGATGAACTAACAATGAGATTTACAGAAGGGGGTTGAATGTAAATCTCAAAACTTTTTCAAGTTTTGAGCAGTTTCAAAGGCTATGTGTTTAAGATAAACAAGTGTATGAATTGCTTTAAGCTAATACTGACATATATATATTCAAACACTAATGTAAAGAACACAACAGACTTTAAAAACTTTTCTAGTGGATTGTTGTTCCACCAGAGATGGTATTTCAGAAAATCTGTGATTCAAGAAGTTGATCACAGCTGCGTCCTAGTACAAACTAGATAATTTTTCTCTCAAGATTTTTCTGAACAGCACTGGAAAAATTCTCTTCTAATTACTAGCTTCTACTTGGTTTATGTATCACCAAGTTTACAAGTGAAGACAAAGATAAAAAGTACAATAATAAAATAAGTTCTCCACTTGTTTTTTCTCCATTTTACTCCAGTGCGTTGTTGACTATTGCCTCTTTATACTAGAGTAGAACGGCTGCTTTTTCTGATGTTCCTGAAATAGGCTACCACATCTCAGTTGTCTCTGTCAACCCATGTGCCTCTGTTTGTAGGTACAACTACCACTTGTCAACTGCTATTTAACAGAACATCCGTTGAAGCCTTCATCCGTTGATGACTTTATCCGTTGATGTGTTAGCAGTTGAAGCTCTATCCGTTGATGCACTCATCCGTTGAAGGATGTTATCCGTTGAAGCTTTAGAGACATCCGTTGAAGCTTTGTTTCTCATCCGTTGAAGGTCTTTAAGTTATCCGTTTACACCATTTCATTTATACAAAATTACAAGGCATGAAATACTTACAATTGGCCTTCCTATCTGCATATCCTCTAGTAGTCAACATGACTTATAATTTCCCTCAACATTTAAGAATTTATATCTCAAATTCAGAGACTGAAATGTGCTACAACACTAGACTTATTTCTAAGTAAAGCTACACCATCAACGGATAGCCAAAATGGTCTTATCTGTTGAGGCTACAAACACTAGATTTCTACTTAAGTGTTTTGTTAAACATATCATCAAACTAATGCACATATATTCCTAACAATCACCACACTAACTCCTCTCAAGAACATCATGTTTTTGAGGCAACAATCATCAACCTTAAATCTACTTAACTAAACATCAAGATTACAACAAATCATTCACCAAAACTATGTTTACAACTATGTTCCAAAAGATTCTTGAACTTAAACCTTAAATAAAGACGGGTGAAATATTTATACCTTTATTGAAAGCTTGAGATGTGTTATTGATGATGGTGAAGTCTTTGGAGTGCTTGGTAGGGTTTTTGGAACCTAAATCAACCATTAAAATCAAGAAAACAAGGAAAAGTTACTATTCATACTATTCACTATCATCTTTCTTGAATTTTTTCACCCATCAAACCTTGATAAAATGAGCCTAAAAATTTATATTACTTTAGTTTAGGATATATAAACCTTAGAAATTAATGAGGGATTTTTGCCATAACTGGAGCTTGGAGTTTTGAAATTGATTTCTTCCATTTTTGAAGCTTGGCCGAATGAAGAAGAAGAATATGGGGAGAGAGAGTTTTGTGTTATGTTCCTTAAATGCTTCTTGCATAAGACTTGTATTTGATTTGTATATCTCCTAGTATATGTCCTATAACTAGAGTATGTTGGCATATCTTTGAACAAATCTTGCTAGCTTCCTAGGTTATAAGCTAATCTACTTGGTTTTAGGTTTTAGTTTACTATTTCTAGCTTCAGGTTATCATTCCTACATGGCTTAGGTTAATATTTAATAAAGTAACCATGGTTAATTTTCTACCATAGTTGGTTAGCGTGATACATTTATTTATTCATTTACGCATTTGTTTGGTCGCTTAATCGTTTTCGTAATAATTTCTCGTAAACGGTTCGCGGCTTAAATCCTTTCGTATTTATTCTTTATGTTTTGAAGTATCGTTCTTGGATATAAATCCGTAGGGTTTTAATTTCGTAATTATATTGTGATTCCCGTAATCCTCGATGATTCGTAAATACGGTCATTTTTCAAAGTTTGTTTTCTTCGAAAACTAATAGCGTTTACATACACTCATTTGGTACGTATAATCATGTTATCAACTCCGAAACTCAATTTCTCATGCTCAACATAGTGTGGGCTAAAAAGTTTTCCCCGTCTGTCAGGGTTACTATTCATTAAGTGTTTTTACAAAGTCTCAAAAATTTGAGTTATTACATTAATCATGTAAACGTGTATTACTGCATACACAGTTCCCGAGAATAAAGTTTTGCATTAATTGATCGTATTTCATATCCTCACGTCAACGTGTAAACATCTGTAACCATGAAAAATTACCCACTTTGAGCTAACTTCAAACCTGCAATTAAATTACTGGCTAAAGCAATATTTGAATAAATTCAAAAATTATCAACAAAAAATAATAGTCAATCAAGGTTTGACCATTAGCAGTATTTAATCACAATTGTCAGGATTTATCAGTCAACACTAGTTTGACCAATATCAGAATTTAACAACTACTGTCAGGATCTATTAGTCAAAACAAGTTTGACCAATATCAGAGCTTATACACATAATCAGAGTTTAACATGCAGCTATCAGCTAAGATTAATAGAAGTTAATTGCATATTATCATGGCATCAGAATTCAACACAATAATCACTATCTAACAAGTACTGACACATAATAAGATACCATGCTTCAATTATCATTAGTTACTTCTTAATTATCAGAATTTGAGAATTGTCTTGATATCATTCTCAATTCATTCACCAATATCGTGAAAGTAACTTCATAGAGAGGCTTGGTGAATATATCAGCTAATTGATGATCTGTTGGAACAAAGACAAATTCCACTGTTTCTGCTTCCATATGTTCCCTTATGAAATGGTACCTGATGCTGATGTGTTTAGTCATTGAATGTTGCACTGGATTTTCTGTCATTGTAATAGCACTTTGATTATCATAATATATAGGAATAGCAGAATAGTCTAAACCATAATCCAGCAAATGATTCTTCATCCATAGAATCTGAGCACAACAACTTCCTACAGAAATATATTCAGCTTATACAGTTGATGTGGAAATTGACTTTTATATTTTGCTATACCAAGAAACTAATCTTCCACCAAGAAATTGGCAACTTCCGAAAGTGCTTTTCCTGTCTATTTTACATCCTGCAAAATCAGCATCTGAATATCCAATTAGCTTAAAATCTGAATCTCTAGGATACCATAATCCCGATTTAATGGTGCCTTTGAGATATTTAAAAATTCTTTTCACAGCTAATAGATGGGGTTCCCTTGGATCAGCTTGGAACCTTGATAGATACGGGTAGCATATATGATATCAGTTCTACTAGTAGTCAAATATAGGAGTGAGCAAATCAAACCTCTGTAGTTAGTTATATCTACTAAAAACTAGTATTTAAATCTAACTTGGTTGCAGTGGCCATGGGAGTTGATGCAGTTGAGCTTTCTTACATTCCAAATCTTTTAAGAAAATTCTTGGTGTATTTGGATTGATTTATGAAGATCCATTCATCAGTCTGTTTAACTTGTAACCCCAGGAAATAACTCAATTCTCTCATCATACTCATTTGATACCTAAACTGCATTAGCTTTGTAAATCTCTCACAAAGTTTATCATTAGTAGATCCAAAAATGATATCATCAACATATATCTGTACTAATAACAAGTTCTGACCATGGTATTTATAAAAGAGAGTTTTGTCAATTGTACCTCTTGTGAAACCACTTCCTTACAGAAATAGAGCAAGTGTTTCATACCAGGCCCTTGGAACTTGTTTTAGTCCATAGAGTGCTTTATCTAGTACGTAGACATGATCTGGATACTTTGGATCAATGAACCCTGGAGGCTGTTCAACATAAACTTCCACTTCAAGTTCTTCATTTAGAAATGCACTCTTTACATCCATTTGGAACACTTTAAACTTCTTGTGAGCAGCATAGGCTAGAAAAATTCTTATTGCCTCAAGCCTTACAATTGGAGCAAAAGTCTCATCATAATCAATGCCTTCTTATTGTGAATAGCCCATTACAACCAGTCTTGCTTTGTTTCTTGTAATAATTCCTTTACTATCAGTTTTGTTTCTGAACACCCACTTTGTGCCAATTATAGATATGTTCTTTGGTCATGGTACAAGAGTCCATACTTTGTTCCTTTCAAATTCAATAAGCTCCCCTTGCATTTCTATAACCCAGTCAACATCTTGAAGAGCTTCTTCCACCTTATTGGGTTCAATTTGAACTAGAAAAGAATGGTAGAGACATTCATTTTGAGTGGCTTTTCTGGTTCCTAAACCACTATCAGGATTTCCAATGATTAAGTCAGTTGTGTGTGACTTAGACCATTTTCTTGCTGATAGAAGTTGACTCCTTGAAGAAGAACCTCCCTCTTGATACATGAACTCTCTATTATTTCTTTGACTAGTACCACTATCATGTCCTGATGCTCCCCCTAAATCAGTGTTCCCATTGTTATCAGTATTTGACCCATCAGAGTTTGAGGAATGAGAGTCTGATGATCTATCTACTAATGTCTCTTGAGTTGAATCACTTGTTGAAGTCTCTGGATTTGAATCATGTTGCTCCCCCTCAACATATGCTTCAGTTTTAGAAGAATTTACACTGATATGTGGATTACCAGAGCTTTGAGTGATATTAGGACTTACCCTATTAGGATCAGGATTTAAGAGTTCAACATATGGTACTTCATTTTCAAATTTCAATTTGTCATGGTCATATGCATCTTCTAGACTTGTATCTTCTTGTCATCAAAATATATATGTATGGATTCCATGACTATTCTTGTTCTCAGATTATAAACTCTGAAGGCTTTTATAGACAATGGATATCCCATAAAAATACCTTCATCGGCATTTAGATCAAACTTGGTAAGCTGCTCCGAATGAGTTTTGAGAACAAAACACTTACAACCAAAAATGTGAAAGTACTTCAAATTTGGATTCTTTCCCTTCACCATCTCAAATGTTGTTTTCCATGCCTGTTGATCAATGTTACATTTTGTGTAAAGCAAGCAGTTTGCACAGCCTCAACCCAGAAGTAGTTAGGCAATTTTGCTTCCTCTAGCATGTTTCTTGCAGCTTCTATTAGAGTTCTATTTTTTATTTCAACAACTCCATTTTGTTGTGGACTTCTAGGAGTAGAAAACTCTTGTTTTATCCCCTTGAGTTTTCAGAACTCTTCCATAAAGCTAGTCTTGAATTCAGTTGCATTATCACTTCTGATGATCTTCACTTTGTATGTTGATCTTTTTCCCGCTCTCTTACATGATCAAGAAGAATGGATTGAGATTCATTCTTGGTGTGCAGAAAATACACCCATGTACATCTTGTATATTCATCAACAATTACGAGTGCATACCTCTTCTTGGTAATTGACATAACATTATTTGGACCAAAGAGATCAATATGAAGTAGATGATATGGTTCAAGAATGGAGGATTCAATTTTACTCTTGAAAGATGTTTTCCTTTGCTTGGCTTTCTGGCATGAGTCACATAAGCCATCAGGAGTAAACATTGTATTGGGCAATCCTCTCACAAGATCTTTTCTCACAAATTCATTGATACTGTTGAAATTGAGGTGAGAAAGTCTTTTATGACAATTCCAGCTGTCTTCCACAGATGCTCTACTAAGTAGATAAACTTCTGATTCATCAGATTTTGTGGAGACCCTGGCTTCATATAAACTACCATGTCTTACACCAGTCACTGCAATCTTGCCATCAGTCTTTCTGACAATTTCACAATGCTCTTCATAGAAGTTAACATGGTAACCTATATCACATATTTGACTCACACTGATCAGATTATGCTTGAGTCCTACAAATAGAGCTACATTTTCAATAATAACATTTCCAACTTTGATTTTTCCATATCCCGAGATTTTTCCTAAGTTGCCATCTCCATAAGAAATACTTGGGTCAGCTTTCTCCTAAACTTCTGATAGCAGGGATGTATAACCAGTCATGTGTCCTAAGCATCCACTATCCAAGACTAGAGTATTCCTCTTGTTACCCTGCAATCGGTATTTGAAATCAGTTAGTGTTTTTAAGGACCCAGACTTGCTTGGATTCTTTGGACTTTTTAAGTTTATTAACATATACAGCAGAAGACTTTTTATCAGATTTTATGTTAACATCCTTACTTTCAGTATTTACACATGCAGAAACAGATTTTGTTGTACTTAAAGAGGGTTTCAGTTTATAATAATCATAATAAAAACTGTGATACTCTTTACATGTATGAATAGAGTGCCAAACACTACCACAATAAAAACAAGGACTCTGTGGTTTATATCTAACTGTTCTATTCCTAAACTCTGTTTTGGAAGGAACAGTATTTCTCAAAATCATTGCCATATTTGTATTCAAAGAAGATAATCAATGATCAACGATATGCTATTAGGGATCATAGATTTATTTTGAAGTCTGTAAAGGCTTATCAGAGAGAATGATCCAGGAACATGAACCCAAATTCAAAGTCATAGATCAGGAACAGAGGAATGATAAAAGAATCATACCTTTATCAGAGATCATGAACGTAGAAGTAAATCAGAGGTCCAGAATCTTGATCCAATCCAAAGATCAAGGTGTAAAGGTTTGAAGGACAGGATCTAAGGACTAAAATCCAACTATTTTTAGTGACCTTGATATGGTTTTAACAACAATTGCTTCGTCAATACCTTCCTTGTGTGTGAATCTCACGTGTGCATAGAAAATATTTAGATCAAGGGGTAGTGACTCTCATTTAGATGCCATCGCTTACAAGAAAATTTCAATATATTATATTATATTGGGAGAATGCACCTAGTAACAGTTTATATGCCTTTTTCAGCTCTATATACTTTGGAGGGAGTATATATGGGCTTATAGATGTCTTGAGGTTTAGGTACTCCAGTACTTTGTGAGAGACAGAGTTGTAGAGTTGATGATCCTTCCTTATGTGGTGCTGCTCGACACTATCTCCCTTTTTCCCAACAAAACTCCAATACCAAGTGGTAAATTTTCTGACCACCAAGTTCATATCTCAAGAAAAATCAGGCGTGTTAGAGCAACCTATGGTGAACATATCAGAGCAAGGTAAAATATGTTGTTTGAGAAGTGTTTGGTTTTATAACTTGGGTCTAGACCTATGAGGTTTTATAGGCTCATAGTCAGTTCCTAAAACCACTGAGGGTTAATGATCACAAACTTCTAAAGTACAATATCTGGTAATTTAGAGATCAATATCATAGTTATTCAAGATATTATAATCTTAAGATCAAGAAAATATACCTTTTACTTACCACCATAAGGATTCATGAAGTATGCCTCAAATGATTATACCTTCTGATTCTTTTGACAATTCTATCCATTCAAATCTCATTAGCTTAAAATAGTTCATATTAGTCCAATACAGGGAGAGGGTTAGACTGAATATATTATACTATACTCCTGACATAAAAATATCACAACTATCTCTAGTTATGCTACATATTTATTCTAGCACAAGTATTGATAATCATAAAATAAGAGTGACCTAGGAGTCTAGAATCAGAGTGACTCAGGATCTAGTACCTAGATAACACAGAATCTTAAATCAGAACATGAGTGATATGTGTGTGTGCTAAAATAAATATCAATATCATAAGTGTTTGCATCAGAGAAAAGAATTTAGCATGAAAATATTCAAACAACTTATATATTGCTTCAAAAACTCTAACCTATTTACCAACTAGCATATAACATGTAAATCATGGTAATCAGTTATCATCAAAAGTGTACAAACATGGAAAAATATAATGATAATAGATATGTAAACTTACATTCCTCTCACAACATCATTATCGGGGTTGTAAAAATATAATGATAATAGATATGTAAACTTACCCGCACCAAATTACATTTGTTAATTTCCAATTAATTGGACAAATTCAACATGCCAAGTTTACTGACCAACTTATTGAAGGTAGCTTCATCAAGTGGTTTCATGAAAATGTCTACAATTTAATCCAATGTGGGAACATAAAGTTCCATAATACCATTCATTATATGCTCTCTTATAAAATGATACCTTATATCAATATGTTTGATCCTAGAGTGCTAAACATGATTGTTTGAGATTGTTATGGCACTTGTTTTATCATAGTAGATATGAATATTCTTAAAAATAATTTCATAGTCTCGGAGTTGGTTTCTCATCCAGAGAATTTGAGAACAGCAGCTTCCAGCATCAATTAATTCAGCTTCAGCCGGAGATGTGGAAATCGAATGATGCTTTTTGCTAAACCAGGAAACCAATATTTGTCCAAGAAATTGAAAGCTTCCTCAAGTACTTTTTCCAATCAATCTTACAATAAACATAATCAAAATATGTGTAGCTGATGAGATCAATGCACGTATCTTTAGGATATCAGATACCTAGATTAGGTGTACCATCTGAAAATTCTTTTGACGGACATCAGATATGATTCCTTCAGATCAGCTTAAAACCGTGCACACAAGCTTGTTGGAAACATGATATCTGGATGACTCGCAGTTAGTAGAGAAGTGACCCAATCATGCATATGTAGTTAGTGATATCCACCTTCTTACCAGACTTGTCTTCATCAAGTTTTGTGGCAGTTGCCATCAGAATTTTTGCAGTTGTTTAATCTTCCAACTTATATTTCTTCAGAAGATCTCTGATGTACTTCGTTTGACAAACGAAGATACCACATGGCTTCTGGCTCACTTGAAGTCCAAGGAATAAATTCAACTCACCCATCATACTCATCTCATACCTACTCTGCATAAGCTTAGCAAACCTTGCACAAAGTGCATCATTCGTAGACCCAAATATAATGTTATAAACATAGACTTACACTAGTATGATTAAATTTTTGCGATCTTTGAAACAGAGTCCTATCTATGACACCTCTAGTGAAACCATTTTCAAGAAGAAATTCTATGAGAATGTCATACCATGTTCTTGGCGCTTGCTTAAGACCATAAAGAGCCTTGAAGAGTAGATACTCAAAATTTTCTAACTCAGGATCTATGAAGCCAGGGGTTGTTCCACGTAGACCTCTTCTTTAAGCTCACCCTTCAGTAAAGCACTTTTCACATCCATCTAATATACTTTGAAGTTAGAATATGCTACAAATGCTAAAAACATCCTGATGGCTTTAAGTCTAGCAACTGTTGTAAAGGTTTCATCATATATTAGATATAATTGATGATATCTGGACAAAAACTATCAGAAGTTCTTATCAGGACTTATATCAGTATTTATTGAAGAGTGGCATCATCAGTACTTATATCAGTACTTGATGATCAACATATGATGTCATCAGGATTTGTCACTTCGGTAGATATTCAAGGAGGAAAAGAAAAGCAGGAATTCAAGATCGTGAAGGACTTTATCTCAGAAGCAATCATACATGGATAGGTTTCCTTATTACAATAGAATAGGATTCCTTATTTGATTGTGTAGTTGTGCTCTCTATAAAGCACAGATTAGGTTCATGCTATAAGCATTGTTAACATTGTTATATCATTCGTATAACCTAACATCTCTCAAGGATATTTGTTCATCCTTTTGAGAGAGTGCATTTGTAATCAGTTTTTTTATCTGTTAATATAAAAACTTTTGATTATGTTGAAGCTTGGTCGAATTATTTGAATAAACTGTATACACCCCCCCTCTACAGTTGATTACGAATCTAACAATTGGTATCAGAGCTTGCTGTTGACATATAAACAATTGAAGATCTGAAAATCAATTCTTCAATGTCAGACAAAGAAGAAGAACCACAGAATCCACAACCACCACCCCCAGCCACATCACAGATTAGCAGCAATATGAGTAGGTATGAAGCCATCAAGGTACCAATCTTGAAGATACATGAATATCCAATCTGAAAAGTCAGGATGGTCATGTGCTTGGAAGCCACAAATCCTGAATATCTAAACAAGATTAATGATGGTCCTCATAAATCAATGAAGGTAGCTATTTCTGTTACAGGACAACCAGAAAAGATGGTTGACAAAGAAAGAAAGGACTATACTCCTGGAGATCTTTCATCTATTATGAAGGATGCTAAAGTCAGATACATCCTACACAACAGTCTTGATAGTGTTATGTCCAATAGGATTATTGGATGTAAGACAACAAAAGAGATATGTGATGCTTTAGAAGTGAAGTGTTAAGGAAAAACTGCTATAAAAAATAACAGGAGGACAATACTTACTCAAGAATATGAGCACTTTGACTCAAAAGATAATGAGTCCTTAATTGAGATCTATGACAGATTTCAGAAGTTGTTGAATGACTTATCTCTTGTCAACAAAGAATATGATTTAGAGGACTCAAACTTAAAGTTTCTACTTGCTCTCCCTGAAAAGTGGGACTTTAAGGTCACTTCAATAAGGGATAACTATCAATTTGATGACACACCTCTAGATGAGATCTATGAAATACTGAAAACTCATGAACTAGAGATGGAGTAAAGAAGCAAGAAAAAAGAATCCAAGTCTAGACCAGTAGCACTCAAAGTTGAAGAAAAGCTAAAGGAGAAATCTAGGAGAAAAGGCTACTCCAAAGGAAAAGCTATGATTGCAAAGTCAGATACTGAATCATTAAACTCTGATAATGACTTAAATACTGATAATGAATCAGATACTGACAGTGATCATGACAACAATGAAGACACGGAGCAAATGGATGCTCTACTGGTTAAAAGCTTCAAGAAGATGGTCTACAAGAACTTCAAGAAAGGGAAAAGATTTTCTATAAAAGGTTACAGTTCCTCAAACTCTAATAAGAGGAACAACAAAAGAAATACTGATTGGAAGGAATCAAAATCTGGAAAACTTGACAAGTCAAAGGAAATATGCTACAACTGTGATGGAATTGGACACTTTGTAGCTGACTGCAGAATACCCAAAGCTGAGAAGAAACAAGCCTTGATCTCAAGGAAGAAAGACAAGGATGATTCATCAGGATCAGATGATGAGGTCAATTATGTTCTCATGGAAAATGTTGATACCGAGGTTGACAATGTTGAATTAAAGGTACCTCAGACTACTCTTGCTTTTGATACTGATGATATCTATGAACTAAGATTGTTTCTTAAGTCTCTGCATGTTAGTTATAGGGATCAAACCTTAGAGAACAATAGAATCAAGAGTGAAAACTCTGAGTTAAAGAAAGGGAATGATCACCTAGAAATTGAGTTGTTTTCCATGCTAGAAATTCAAAAAGAAAGAGATAATGTTGTTTATGTTAAAGAAAAATTGTTAGAAAATCATGCTTATCTAGAAAAGGAGTTAGCTAAAGAAAGAGAGATTATTAAACTTTGGACTAACTCAGGAAAAATAACTCAGAAAATTTCAGAGAATGGTTGTTGGGGATCAAGATTATGATATGTTGATAGATATAGTCCTGATAAGAAAATTAAAAAAGAAACTGAGAAAAATAAACCAGTAAGTACTGATACTAAGGTCAAACTGAAGAAGGATCAATTGAAGACCATTAAGTTTAATCCAAGTGTTGATACTATTAAATCAGTTAATGAGGTAGGTTCAATCTCAACACCTAGATCAAACTTCATTACTGATAAGAGTGAACAACTTCACACAAAATCAGTTAATATTGGTTTAATGACTCAAAAATAGCTTAAGCAAAAGCTGAAGGATTTACACATGAAATACAAGAAGAAAAGGCCTAGGAAAAATAGAAATGGCAAGGTAGGTGTTAATAAGAATGGTAATTATGTAACCCCTCCCAATGAAACTAGAAAGGCTTGTTTGAACTGTGGTAGTACTAATCATCTTGCTAATTCTTCCAGGAAGAATAAAGAGACAACTTATAAGTAAGGAATCAGATATTATATGATGAGTTTATAAGGTGTACTTCTTCATGAAAGTTAAGGGATATCAGTAATTTTTCCACTTAAAAGAATCCTAATTTCCCCTCTCAGGATGAACATTTCTGAATCTCTTGACTGATAGTTTCCATCCTTGAAGGTGGAAGGCAACTTTTCTATGAAAATGAATTTCTTGTAGGTACAATTGGATGTTTGGAGCTTTGAGTGTGTGATATACTGTGACACTGAGTGACAAACACTTGAGTGTAGAGTGGAGTGAAACACATTGTGAGATCACTAAACATAAATCACACACTTGCACTGTGAGGCAATGGTTACAAATTATAATCTCTTTACTTGGTTGTGTGGTCTTACCCCTCTTCTCTGATACATTGTGAAGAATTACTCAACTAAGTAGAAAGATCATAGAGATTACAAAAAAATAGTCTTTCTTATACTAAAAAGGAGAGTTATCACATTTATTGTACTAAAGGAGAGGTTCTTCATCTTAGGGGGAGATTATTGGTTATGAGTTCCAAAATATTTTCTATGTGCTCTATAGGAATATCTGAAGATTTAAGACAGAATTTGGAACATGTATCTATCTGCAACTTTACTTCAGGGAGAAAAGAACCAGGTGTTTGCTGAAGCTAAATGTTTATAGAATATATAGAAGGTATAAGATAAGATTATTCACAAGTTCAGAATTGAATGTTTAAAGCTTAGTGAAGATCTATTTCTGGAGTTAGTTGAATTATTGTAATATCTAGGACATAACGCATAATTATTTTTATCAATATATAATTATTATGTGATTTTTGGTAAATTATCTGATGATTGGTATTGATATGTGGATGTTGATATGTGGTAAAGTATAGGTATATTATTTTTATTATGTCCAGAATAAAATATAGATAATTGTGATATTTTTCTGGTAATTTTTGGACTATTATATGATTTTATAATGATTTATTAATTTATTAATTATTTTCTAAATAATTACAAAACTATTTTATAAAGCTGAGAATCATCCAACTTCAACCATTTTTACGTTTTTATAACCCGAATCTCTTCAGAAAACTCCTTCCTAACCTAATCTGATTATTCCGGACATTTTCCGTGTTTTGACTTTTTCAATCCGAATTACGGTTTGACCCGTGCGCGTCCCAGCGCAAAATTTTCAATACGATAATCATTTCGATAGACCAACAAAACCCGTATTCTCAAAAGACGGGATATTATTACATTGTCTTCATATAAAGTGTTTTATAAGAAGTCCGGTCTAGATAATTATCCAAAAAATTTAATAGTTATCCAAAATTTTTGATAATTATCCAAAACAGGTTGATAGTTATCCAAAACATTATCCAGAAGAATACTTGTTCTAGAAGTTAGTATGGTTCATTTAGAAGCCCAAGTGGACCCGCTATTATGGAGAAGATTTGATTGTTCCTAACAGAAGAGTGCAAATCTTTTTTGATAAGTTTAACGACAGAACCAATGTACGGAGAAACTATTCATCCAAATTCTGAGACTATTAGAGTTTAAAAAATACGTCGATTTACAAGAAGCCAAGTATGATCAAATAAGATTGAGAAAATTTCCAGACTTTTCTAAAGAAAGAATGTTATTAGCAAAAGAGTCGATATGTTGAATGATCACCAGTGTAAGCGAAATTTGAAGTTATGATTGTAAATCTCGTAAGAGTGCAAATATGGTCGAATTATAAAAATATTGAACATGGAAGCGCGATGCTAAAGATACAAGACCTAATAAATGGGAATTTATTCTAATGATCGATTTAAGAAGGCATTTCAGAGAACTTTCTAAAGTTAATATATGACTCGGAATGGGATCTATTGATCGGATAAATGTTGAAGCTGTAAACAGATAAAATATGGATGGCGACCAATGATATCATTCATTTCTATAATACTATATATTCTTATGAATCTTGAATAAAGTATGAACTTTTTTTATGATCAGCTCTATGAGGTGATAAGAAAATTGTTGTATTCCTTTTAAAATCATTTTTCCCCTCAAGTCTTGTTTTCTGATTGAGACAAGCAGTGTTATGATGTGACTCCTTAACAAAGAGTCTGGTGGGACGCCACCTAATCATGTGCTCTATGCCATATAGTATGAAAGACTGGCCATCTTGGTACAAATATGGTTGTCTCACTCATATCTAAATCATCATTCATTCTTTCCTCTTCAATTATGACTTATTTATTTATAGATCCTTACGATTGTTTCCTTGTACCGTTATTCCTTATAAAAGATTTCCAATCAGAATCATATACACAAATTCCCTTCTTGTGTAAGGTCTATTCTTTGAATGTTTTAAAAGAAAGTGAAATGAACCCGTGTAGCAGATGGAGTTACATGATGAGTATGGATAATTACAAGCCAATAAATGGTGGACATATACGTGCAAAGAAAAATCATTATGCCAATAACGTGGTTGTCACGATGACATCAAATCAGAAGCGGAAATTTGTATACATGATACGTTTCAAGTCTGAGATTTTGGCGTGAATTGAAGTAGTTAGCGAACCGTATGAGGTAAATTAACTAGAGAAATAAGAAACTAAAGTTGCATATATCGGATAAGGCAAATGATTGATTGAACATCATAAATAAGAAAGTAAAATTGCGTATATCGGATAAAGTGGATAAGGCAATCCACTCGGTCGGTGATGTTCCGATTTTACTCTTTGGCACGTATAGCATTTACTTATCCATTCCGCGATTTTCTTTTTCATGTTTGGCCACCAATAATTCTATTTTAAGTCCTTGTACATTTTCGTACTTCCAGGGTGAATTGAAAATCTTGAGTTATGCACTTCGTGCAAAATCTCATGCTTTAACTCCACAATGTTAAGTATCCAAATACGCAAATTAACGCGATATATTCCTTTTTTATCCTTTTGAGCTTTAACTTCCTCTCCTGTCAACTTATCTTTCTCGCGGTTCATCACTTGCTCTTGACAACATCGAATCTTTTCCAAAATTTCAGGTTGAAATGACATTACGTACATTGCCTCACCTCCAAATTCTGGAGTTTTCACCTCTATTTCCATCTTTTTAAAATCCTTAATCAGTTCCTCTGACGAAGTTAACATATTCAATCTTTCCTTGCGACTTAAATCATCTGCTACCATATTCTCCTTTCCAGGATGATAATTTATCGTACAGTCGTAATCTTTGATCAATCCTAATCATCTTCTCTTTCTCATATTCAAATCCTTCTGAGTGAAAATATACTTTAAACTCTTATGGTCCGCATAGATCTCACACTTTTCTCCATACAAATAATGCCTCCAAATTTTAAGGGCAAACACAATCGCTGCCAATTCTAAATCATGCGTGGGATACTTCTGTTCATGCAGTTTTAGCTGCCTTGACGCATACGCTATTACTTTCCCGTGTTGCATTAGCACACTTCCTAGTCCTTTGTACGAAGCATCACTGAAGATCACAAACTCCCCTTTTTCATCTGGTAACACTAACACTGGGGCGGTTACCAATCTCTTCTTCAACTCTTGAAAACTTTTTTCGCATGTATCTGTCCACACAAACTTCTCATTCTTCCTTGTCAACTTACTCAATGGAACAATAATCTTAGAGAAATATTGCACAAATCTTCTATAGTATCCTGCTAATCCCAGAAAACTTCTGACCTCCGTAGGAGTCTTGGGTCTTTCCCAATTCATCACAACTTCTATCTTAGCTGGGTCTACTTTAATTCCTTCACTATTGACTACATGTCCAAGAAACTGAACTTTTTTCAACCAAAACTCACACTTTGAAAAATTGGCATATAAATTTTCTTTTCTCAAGATCCCTAAAGAAATCCTCAAATGCTCCATATGGTCTTCCTCCGTCTTGGAATATATCAGAATATCGTTGATAAATACTATAACGAACTTATCCAAATACTGCTTGAACACTCTATTCATAAGATCCATAAATGTGAATGGCGTGTTCGTAAAAAAAAAACGCCATTACCAAAAACTCATAGTGTCCATATCTCGTTCGAAATGTTGTCTTGGGTATATCTTCCACTTTAATCTTCTGCTGATGATACCCAGATCTCAAATCAATCTTGGAAAAACAAGTAGATTCTTTTAACTGATCGAACAAGTCGTCAATTCACAATAGAGGATACTTATTCTTGACCGTCAACTTATTCAATTCGCGATAATCAATGCACAACCTCATACTTCCGTCTTTCTTTTTCACAAATAACTCTGGTGCACCCCATGGTAATACACTTGGATGTATTACTCCTTTATCCAACAATTTTTGCAATTGTGTTGTTAACTCCTTCATCTCAACTGGAGCCATTCGATAGGGAGCTTTCGATAATGGTTCCGTTCCAGGAGCCAAATCAATCGTGAACTCGACCTCTCGATCTGGAGGTAGTCCAGGTAATTCATCTGGAAACATATCGGGGAAATCTCTTACTACTGGAATATCCTCAATCCTTATGGATTCTCTCTCTACATCTTTGACATGAGCCAAATAAGCTTCGTATCCTTGACGTAATAATCTCCTTGTCTGAATCACTGTTAAAAACTTATTCTCTTGTCTTTTTCCCTTGAATACCACGTCGACACCATCCTTGGTCTTTAACTTCACCTTCTTACTTTTACACTCAATTTGTGCCTCGTGGTTTGACAATCAATCCATTCCTAATATGACGTCGAATTCTCCTAACTTAAAAGGAATTAAGTCAGCAGAAGAGTGCCGACCTTTTATAATCAAATCGCAATTGGGACAAATCCTATTAACAGTAACTCTCTCTTGATTTGCTACTTATATAATCAAATTAGGTTCAAGAGGATACGCAACACATTTTAGTCTATCAAGAATACTTTCAGCAATAAATGATCTAGTTGCTCCAGAATCCATTAACACATTTACTTCTACTGAGTTCATAAAGAGCATACCTGCCACCACATCCACATCTTGCACAACATCTTTCATTGTCATGTTGAAGGTTCTAGCTCTGGGTTTTCAAACTTCCTTTTCCAACCTTCATTCTCTTTTTTTGCAGCTTCTCGCTCTCCTTCCACTATCATTGCCTTCTGCACCAAACCGGCATAGTTCTTGATCTCCAACAGTGCCACTTGACTCCGTATCCATGGCTTAAGTCCCTGTTGGAACCTTTTGGCCTTCTTCGCCTCCGTATTCACATACTCAGGTACAAACCTAGATAACTCCAAAAAATTTACTTCATATTCTGCCACCGACATATCTTCTTGTTTAAGATCCAAAAACTTCAATTCTAACTGATCTTGCATATAAATTGGCAAGTACTTCTCCAGAAACATCGCGATAAACTTTTCCCATGATAAGTCCTTTCCTTCAAGCAAAGCCTTTGAAGATTTCCACCAGAAACTTGCCTCGTCTTTAAGGTAATAACTCGCATACTGAGCTTTCTTTTCATCCTTAACTTCTTCTAACTCAAACGCTTTCTCCATTTCTCTTAACCATGACTGAGCTTTTATCGGATCGGGCAAACTTAAGAACTCTTGGGGATGTACAGACTGAAAATGTTTGAAGTTTCCAATTTTAGGGGCTACGGGTTATTGCAAAAGTTGAGCAAGTCGGTTCATCATAGTGGTATCTTGGTTTAGTTCTTTGCCTTGGGTTTGAGTTTCTTCTTCTTGGTGATTTGGTGAGTCGGCCATTTCTTAGAAACCTGATTGAGAAATTATTTAGCAATACGATAGCTTGGCATTGATATATAACAACAACATTTTACTACGAAATAACTTTAACAGGTTTTAAACTTTACCCAATTTTGCACATGCAATCCTATTACTACATAATTTCTCTCATCAGTGGTGTGTTTTCACATGGCATAGGGTATGATTTTGCGAAATGTTAAACACGGTTATAAAGAAACGTGGTATGTAAATCAGTTTATAAAGATTTCCAGGGTGCACAATAGGAAACAAGATATATGATTGATCAAACCAAAGGTACATAGATAAAAGGTCTGATTACATCAAGTTCTGAAATAAGGTACAATAATATAGCAGGCTTAAACAGAGGAAAAACTGGAAAACATCCCCATATCTACACCTAACTTCTAACAACTGCTACTACAATACCAAGTTCTGAAATACAACACAATATAACAAATGAAAAAGGGATCCCGACATCTGACCAAGTATCCTAAAGCCTACTGGCGCTGAAAAAAATAACAACTACGGGCTCCACCAAATGTCCATGCTGATCAACTCTATCATCTAATCATTCAGAATCTCTCTCAACATAATCAACATCTAGCGAATGATCTTATGCAACCTACGGGCCTCAACATCAGCGTCACTAGTGGACGGTTCATCGTCCAATCTTCTAGGACTCTCCACTCATCCTCCATAACTGAAGTCCTCTTCCTAAAGTCTCGAATTAACCTATCCACCAAAGCTCCCAACTCAGGAATGCGGGAGTAAACAAAATCTCGATCTTAGGCTAACTTGCCACCAACACTAATAGGCACAATCTTAGGCATCTCAAACTCTGGCTCAGGGACTGGGGTCTCTGACTCTGGCCTTAAGGGTGATATCTGGATAGGAATCTCACTACTCTCAGATGGATCCTCCTCTAGATCTGAACTAACATACACAGGCTCCTCTGAAGAGGGTAGAATGGGGTCCGCTGGGGTAGCGGTCAAACTAATCTCTGAATCAGAATCACTACCACTACTCGGGTCCTGAGAGAAAATACAAGACAACAACCAAAAAAACATCGTTAGGGATAAATAAGACTTCCAATTAACTCACACTCTAACTCTAGTTGCCACTTTAACCTATTCACTTTTCTTAGACTATACCTAATAGTCTAACTCAACTCTATATGAGTCGAAACACTCTTGTAATATGTATATACCCAAATACCCTTTTATCCTAACTTGTCTCAGGGACTAGATCATGTAGCTCTGATGTGACGCCCTCAATCTCTGGGTTAGGAAATGAGGACTCACACACCATTAAACTAACAATAAATAAATATAAACCCCGATTAACTAATAACATGATCAAACAGGATTAAGTTTGAGACAAGATTACAACTACCAACCATATTATACAAATTACAACCCAAAATAATACCAAATTTACGCAATCGATTCCGACTTGGAACCGAAAGATAACCCATTATATCTTTACAAATTTCCCGACTAAGCGCTTGCTCACACATAACTTGTACTACCTGCTCTGGCATCTGGAAGCCTACAATACAGTAGGGGCCACCAGGTATGCTCTTACAAGCAGTCCGCCTAAGTCTGGGCATCCTCTTGCTTAACTGCCATGGTTAGAACAAATCATAATACATGAGTATAGAACTCTGCAAGTAACTAAATGACAGTTCTATGATGCAATAAACAATATCTTCTCATAATTACTTTTGGGGCATTCTACTAAAATTCTCTAGGTGGCAGATTTCTACCTTTGGGCTAAGGAAGGTTTATGAAGAGATAGTTGGGCTTTCAAGAATCAAGGTTCAAGATAAGGTGAAAGCCGACATTCATCATAAATCATCAACGGGATCTCAAGGATCTTTCAAATGGAAAGCAAGAATCTTTTCAACTCTGAGAATCAATTATATGATTGATAACAATGTCCGAATAAGAATCAGGGTTCACAAGTTGTATGCTAATCAATATCAAAATCAACTATTTTATAAACATTATAAGCCATTTCATTTTCAAAGAAGCAATTTTCTAAAGAAATGTATTCAATATCCTTTATAAAGTGATAGGGAACCCTTAATTAGACTACTTCAACTTTCAATTAATAATAATAATACGGGTGATCAGCCCGTACTGACCTCCATCTAGTCGATAAGGTACCTATGGCATAATTCCAGCCTTAAATGGACTAGCCCCGCTAGTCTCTTATATGACTAGACTAGTCCCACTAGTCTCTTACGTCTCAATCCAATCCATCAGGAATTCATTTGGAAAACCTTATGTTAGAAAAGAAAGGTTTTACTAAGTTCATTTTAACATTACCAAGAATATGAAATCATTCAGACTCTTTCAAGTCGAAACTCATTCTTTAGTTCAATTTCAAGAATTCAAAGAAAGTGAATGAATTAAAGGTAAGCAAAGTTCAATGCTAAGGATCTTGATCAAATGATCACAAGGTATACAAGTTAGGGAATCAAAACAGTTCCAAGGATCATCATGGAATAAGGTAAGCAAAGGAATGAAGGATCATTATGCAAAGGGGTTCATAAAGGTTCTTATAGGATTTACAAGAATTGAAGGTATCGACAGGTGATCAGGATATGAATAAAAGGTTACTATAAAGGTTTGAACAATGATCATATCAAGTCGTTACAAGAACAATAACAGGGTTTCTCAAGAATCAATAATAGGTTCACAAGGAACAATAACAGGGTTTCTCAAGAATCAATAACAGATTCATAAGAAACAATAACATCAATACTCTATCATGGCATTAACAATATCCTTTCAATACACAACTTATACAAGTAGGCAGAGTTACTTTCCTGAATTCACTTTCCTATTTCACAACGGTTGAACTACTGCCACCTAGTACACATTTCCTTTTCCTAGCCTGAATGCCCTCACGCTCCGAATCTACAATCCAAAAATCAAAACCCTAATTAGATTCCCATTCGACGTTCCCGGAACACTTAACAATTTCCCTTTATCGCAATACCCTAAGAGTACATATACTCAATCATAACACAAAGCACGCTTATACCATAACTCGGATAATTTTATAAAAATATATAAAGGTTCAATAAACCTTATTTTATATCAAATAAATCCCTTAAAATCATTTTAAAAAAACCAGATCACATAATCAAGCATATTTTCAATAAATAGCATGTATTCACATATCATGACTCATATCATAATATATTCGATCATAAGAACTCCCCTTTTTAATTATTATTCGCTTTTCGCGTGACAGGTCGCGTCCTGTCTAACGGCCCGACGCTGAGCGTTTTAACTACGCTTCTAAACCATTCTCTTTATACCATCTGACACGTCACTGGAATATAATACTCACTTAGACATTCCTATTTCACACAATAACATGTAATTTACATTTAAATACCTTAATCTCTTTTTAAGACGGGTTCCGTTCAACCTGACGGCCCGGCAACATAGCTTATCCTTTAGGCTGACTCATCAAACTGGAACGGGTTATTTTACGTTCCTAGTTACTAATATACAATAAAGATAATTAACCAACAAAATCATTTAACCTTTTATTTAATCACATAATTTATAATTACACCACAGAATTATATTTTATTCACTTAGTCACGTCGCAAAATTCCCAGTCGCAACAGGAACACTCGCGAATACAAGTATTCGGCGTATGGTAGAAGTTAATAATGATAGTATATGAAAGAAGGATGTGGAAGCATCAGTTATTGAAGGAAAAAAGTATGGAAATTACACAGACTCCAACAGGTTAAGGTATATCTTCATCCAGAAAAAATCAAATATAAGACAAAGATGCGGGTTAGAACTGATTAAAGATGATATTTATAGTTGATGAAAGGATGATAAAGAAACTTTATAAGATGCCAGGATATAGGTAAGATATGGGTATTATGTGGGACAGAAGTAAAGTGAAAAATTTGATTAAACACTTGTAAATTGATATAGGGAATGCATCCCAGAAGTACGATTAAGTACCAGGGGCTAAAAGAAAATATCTAGTGACCGGACATGAAGAGAAAATGGGGGAAACATGTAAGTAAATGTTATACCTACCTAAGAATTAAGGCGGAAGATCAAGGGCTAGATGGATTATTATAACCATTGACTTTCTAAAATAAATATATATACATTTCTCGAAGAGACGTTATAGTGAAATCACCTGAGAACCAAAGGTAAAGAAAACGTTAATTGAATCATTAGTGATAGGTTATCCAAACTTAGTCATTCTTTTATTAATAAGAAGTTTATCCATTAAGTGGGTTAGTTGCTGCTTGAAGAAATTATGGTACATCATCAGATCCAGGAATTGATTGTAAATGAACAATATTATTTGATTTGAGATTTGACAGGAGTATTCAGAATACGATGAATTATGTCGAACCAGAATAGTGTATACCACTCCTAGATGAACGGGCATTAAATAAAGCAGAAATAAAAGATAGGAATTTAGCTCAACATCGCTAACTTAAGGGATTCAAGTTACTCCAAGAATATGATACAAGACATAGATGTCAAAGAAGACTTTATGATAATATGGCATAAAGAAAGAATAAGCGTTATATGTGACTAGATGTCAAGGAAGAACATTGCAGTCAGTTTCGTACGAGAACTCCCTAAAACTAAAATAAATGATAATATGGGTTAGAATATGCGGGTGATGCCTCCAGATTAGTATATTTTCTTCTAAGTAGTAAGAGATTTTCGCTCGACAAATATACTCGATTGTGATTCAAGGAAATTAAGGTATGATGATACGTTTGTGCGTCAATCATATCCAGTCGAGATTTTCTCGTTAATTCTTAATTCTGGTATAATTTCGAGATTGTCAGGAATCGAATACGCCATGGTCTCAGTACATCATCCGTAGATGGACAAGAAGATTAATGGAATGATTAAAGAGCCTCGAATGTGATTGGAAGCGATTACAAACTAGGTTAATTAAATAGAGAAACATGTGGGAATGAGGTTCAATAACCAGTAACTATTGAAAACATTCATAAGCACGAATTACTAGAATTTGAAAGAAAAAAAAATTAATATGCATTATGCTGGTCCTTTTGAGACAGTAAAATAGGCAAGATAAATGTAAGTGAGTTGGCTTCACCGCCACACATATAGCAGGTTCATAGGATGTTTATATGTGTATACTCAGGAAGAGTAAATTAGCTCCATTATATATATAAAATGGAAACTTGAGTTAAGTTATATGAGCAACTAATATAATAAGATGTCAGCAAGAGGCTGTTGAGTAATGATTGATGTTGCGAGTTAAAATTTATGAAAAATTGTAAGGTTGAGGGATCAACCCGTGAAAATGGAGGTGAGATACTTAAATGTATCATTATCTGATCCTTAGTGTAATTCTGAGGACAGAATCCTTTTAAGGGGGGAAGGATGTAATATCCGAGACATAGCGCGTAATTATTTTATCAATAAATAATTATTATGTGATTATTATGTGATTTTCGGTGAATTATCTGATGATTGGTGTTGATATGTGGATGTTTATATGTGGTAAAGTATAGGTTTGTTATTTTTATTATATCCAGAATAAAATATAGATAATTGTGATATTTTTCTGGTAATTTTTGGACCGTTATATGATTTTTTAATGATTTATGAATTTATTAATTATTTTCTGATTAGTTACAAAACTATTTTATAAAGCCGAGAATTGTCCAACTTCAGCCATTTTTACGTTTTTAAAACCCGAAACCCTTCGGAAAACTCCTTCCTGGCCTAATCTGATTATTCTGGACATTTTTCATGTTTTGACTTTTTCAATACGGATTACGGTTTGGCCCGTGCGCGTCCCAGCGTAAAATTTTTGATACGATAATCATTTTGAGAGACCAACAAAACCCGTATTCTCAAAAGACGGGATATTATTACATTATCTTCGTATAAAGTGTTTTATAAGAAGTCCGGTCTTGATAATTATTGAAAAATTTTAATAGTTATCCAAACATTTTGATATCCAAAACAGGTTGATAGTTATCAAAAACATTATCCACTCGGATCGTTTTTGCAGTTACTTATACAATACAACGCGTATTAATATTCCATAAATATAAATAACCTATTTCTTCTTTCATTTTATTCAGATACTCATAATCGATCAGTAAAAATATAGAAAATACAGAGAAAATCATGTAAAATCGTCGCATTCTTGAGAATCAAAATAAAAAATAAAGGCGTTACTGAATTCAGAATCAAGCGTGCCATATACCGATTCGAAACTCTCGAAAAGCTCTTTCATAATCAATCATCCATTTCAGTGCAGAAATCAAGGTTAATTTCTTATTTATTTATTTTAATTCAAATTATTTAATGATTAAAAGAGGAATCTTTGATGTTGATGTTATTTATATGATTTGATGCTTGAATCATGTAGATAATTTTGTCCTGATCATTTTGGTATATTATATGACTGATTTGGAGTTCAATAACATATAGAAAATTGAGTTTGATTCTCGAAATTAAAAATAAAGGCTTATGTGTTTGAATGTTCTTAATTGAAAATTAGGCAGTCCTTTGTTAGAGGTTATTAGTTGAAACTGATTACATGGTTGAGTATATCGTTGAAAAATGAATTGAATGGTATATATATTATTAACAGACGATAAGCGAAGGAGCCTCGCCAGAAATTAGGCCGAACGGCGGTGTTCTTGAGTTCCGGCCAATCTGTTAACTGTTTGGAAAAAACTGAATGCACAGAATGATTTCTGGAATGAAGAGGAATATATCTGCATTTTTTGGTGAAGAACGTCGTGAAATCGGCTGGCCGGCGGTGTTACCACCGCTTCGCCGAGGAAGACAACAAAACTTGCTGTTTAGCCCCCATGTTATGTAGAAGTTTGCATTTTCGTCCCTAGAGTTTACAAATATTATAAAAACGAGATTTCTATTTCAAAAACTTGTAAAAATAGTATTCCTTTTTTATTTAATTTCTAGAAAATTGTTTTAATTATTTTAAAAATTCCAAAAATCAGTAATTTTAAATCTGAAAATTATTTTTAATTCCAAAATAAATCTTAATAATTAATTGATTAATTTTAGTTGATTACTAATTATTTAATTAGTCAAATAATTTAAATATTAATTGATTAATTAATTTAATTAGTTATTAATTAATTTTAATAGATAATTTAATTAGATTTCATTATTTATTTTGAGTTAAAAATTCTTAAAAATAGTTTGGAGCTTTAAAATATTATTTTAAATTATTTTTAAGACTCGATAATTATTACTAAATCATTTTAAAGTCAGATTCGGGTGTTCAAACCCTATTATTTCATTATAAAATGATTCGGAGACCCGTTTTAATTCTGAAAAATATTCAAAAATTCGTATAAAATATATGGAAAATTATTTTGACCCTGAATCTTCTTTGAAAAATTATTTTGATTGAATATCTTGCATGCTATGTGCTACGTGCTATCTGATTGATGTGTTATAAACCTATGTGGTTATTTTTTGACTGTTTTGGTCATAACTTTCAATTCGTAAATCAGATTTGGGTAAAACGAAGGGTCGATAGAAGCTTATGACGTCTATGTGATGATTAGAATAATATGAGATTGAATATTGAAAGATACTTGTGATGCCTAGAAGAGTAGGAGAGGCATTGAAAAAGAAAGGCAGTGATCCGTAAATAGAACTGAAGCGTAGAAAGAGAAGGCAAGTGATTGATGAATAGAAGCAAGACATAGAAAAAGAAGGAAAGTGATTGATGAGTAAAACTGTTAGATGAGTACAAGTAATGTTGGAAATCATCGGTGATAAGGCAAGTACTTCTGAACCTTTCTTCGAGATATATTGTAAATATTTCTGAACTTTCTCATAACATGTTGCTAGTATTTAGTCATGTTTTATGTTGCAAGCGCTTTAAACTATTTAACCTTGAACCCTAATCATATCATTGAACTTGAGCTGTAAGCTTTATTTCTTGTCAACCACCGACGTTGATTTCCCAGTTATTAAACCATACAAATACAATACTACTCCACAACTACATATACACCATAAACCAAATACTGAAACATAATCACTTGAGCATACAGTAACTTATATATCCTATAATACCCTATAACATCAAAGATCTATACCATGTTTTATCATTGACCTATTGGTCATCAGATACCTGATTCTTCAACAGGCTTGAAGTCGTTCTTCATATATATACCTTGATATACCCTGGTTATACTTATGAAATGTCTTGTGCTCTGAGATAAATGTTTTATCAATGTTAATTATGATTCTGTTTTGTTGAATTATAATGGTTAATGTTAGGTAACATACACTGTAGAAGGGGGTTGAATACAGTGTCTAGTACAATCAAATCAAATTAACAACACAAGTATGAAACACAGAATAATCTTATTAATGAAACAGTATTACAATGGAACCATTCTCTCTCAGTGATTAACAAATATCACGAGAGCTGCTAGGGTTAAAATGAATAATATTCTCGATTATGATAACACTTATAGTGTAAACCCTATGATGTGTTTATATAGACACACAGTTACAAGATAAACTTCTAATTGATATCGAACATAAGTCTGTATCCTAAAATATATCAACTAGTTATCTTTTCTTCCAAGTATTCTATTCTTCATAGAATTCTTCTACATGCATATCTCTTCTTGTGTTTGTCTTAATCTTCTTTCCTTCAATCAGTCGTCTTCCTCATCTGAATGTCTTCTTAAGTCCTGATATTATCTCCTGATAAATATCTTCTGATATCTTAAGTTCTGATAACTTAAGTTCTGATATCTTAAGTTCTAACTTCAATATAAGTACTGATTTCCAGTTAAGTCTTGATTTGTCCTGTTAGTTAAGATCTGAAAACTAAACACAAATCATTATTAGACATGACATCACAAATATATCTAACAATCTCCCCCAACTTGTAAATTAGCATAATATACAAGTTCAATAGATATTTGATGATGTACAAATGCATATGAGAATTTGACTAAATAACTACAACTCACAGTCTTTATATCTTTTACCATCCTTAAAGTCTGATATCAGCTTTAACCTGTATAACCTTCAGAATTTAAAAGTTGTAGTCCTTGACTTGGCTTCAGTGTGTAATCTCTCTAATGTCAGGAGTTGTTCTGAGATAGTTCCTTAATAGACTTCTCTCAGCATATTCAAGTTCATACTTCATCCTCCTTTTTGCATCTTTAAGTTCAACCGTATCTTCACCTGTTTGAAAGATAGCAGCCTTGAGATCATTTATTTTTGCTTTCCTTATATCCTGATCTAGTCTGATGACATAGGCTTTATCATACTCTAGATTGAGTTCAAGACCTTTAATACCAAGAAATGTAGTGATGATTTTGGCGGTATTAGGCTTCATCTCAACTATATCACCATTGTGAGCTCTGTACTTAGGATAGTAAGGTCTGTCAGACTTATAGAGTAAAGTTTCTTCTGCCTTTGAATATCAGATTTTAAGTAACTGGAAGCACCATCTATTGACATGTTCTTCACTTGAAGTAGAAATAGCACATGTTGCAATTCTTCAAAATACTTCAAACGAATAGCATTCTTTTTAATCTGGAATACCCTCCAATATATCATGAAATACAGCATGATATCTTCTTTCAGTACAGAGTGGTAAACCATTTGTACAGACACCAGTTGATTCAATCTTTTAGGAGTTGTTCCTACTCCTGGTTCACTCAAAGAAGTTGGATCAGAGGTAGTATTATTTACTCTCTTTTCTTTAGAACTACCCAATCCTGATTTGTCTATAGCTTCCTTTCCTCGAATAACTCTTTCTTCAAAACCACTTGATGTAGTCTTCAAAAGTTGAGTAGATTGTTGAGCTTTAGTAAACCTAGGTAGTAGAATTTTTTTAGGTTTAACATGAGCAATGTCAGAGGTTTCCTTTTCTTTATCTTCTGATATCAAGCCAACTTGAGCTCTGTCAGAGGTTGCTTGCTTCATTGTAATATCAGAATTTACTAAGTCCTGATCTTGAACAACATGAGCTCTGCCAGAGGTTGTTTGAATATTCTTCTTCTTTAAAATCAGACTAGTATCTTCATCAGATTTTGCTTCCAGATCCATGATTGGCATATATACCTTTACAGGTTCATCAATTTTTGCTTTACCCTTGGATCTAGAATCAACTTCCACCTGTGATTTGGCTTTGGATTCAGATTTGATTGGCTCAGAGTTTGTCTTCTCTTTAATCACAATGCCCTTAGGCTTAGGTGGTTTCTTTGCAATAACTTGAGCTTTAGACTTTGACTTGACATTTTCTGCTTTAAGTCTGGCTTCTTCTTTCTTCAGACTTTTAAAGTCCATTCCTGGATTATCTTTGAGAAATAGTCTTTTTGAAATTTCTTCATCCAGCTTTTGTAACTTGGGGTCTTGATAGTAGACTGATGTTTCCTTCCCCTTAAGCTTCAGTGTCTGCATTGTAACGTCTGGGAAATATTACGTAATTATTTTTATCAATAAATATTTATTATGTGATTTTATATGAATTTTGGTAAATTATTTGATAATTAATATTAATATTTGGATGTTTATCTCTGATAAAATTTAGATATTTTAATCTTTAATTATCCAGAATTAAATCTAGATATTTTGGTATTTTTCTGGTAATTTTTGAAATGTTATATGAGTTTATAAGGACTTATAGAATTAATAATGATTATTTTTACATAATTATAAAATTACTTTTTAGAATCAGAAATCGTCCCACTTCAATCGTTTTTACGTTTTACAACCCGAAACTCTTCCGAAAACTGATTCCTAACCAAATCTGATAATTCTGAACACTTTTCATGTTTTGACTTTCTCGATCCGGGGTACGGTTTGACCTGTACGAAAACTGGTGTGAAATTTTCGATACAGAAATTATTTTATATATCGATAAGAATTCATATTCTCAAAAGGAGAGACATTATCACCTTAATTTCGTATAAAGTATTTTATAGGGAGCTTTGTTTTGATAATTATCCAATTCTATTATTAAAATTGTATCGTCTTTTTAGTTACTTAACGGCTAAGTAACCTATTTTTGGATTCGATATGTAAATGTAATTATCGAATTATTAAATAAATAAAATATATGATGATTCTGTCACTATGTGTTGTTGTGGTATTAATTGTTTGTGATTGTTTGATGTGAAGATTAATTTTATAATTAATTGTCGAGCTGTACGCATTTAATTCATTTTAAAGTGATTTTATTGAATATTTTTTCTTAAAAATGTTAAAATTATTTCTAAAATTATTTTTATTGTTTTTAATTTTATTTATTAATTTTAGGGGTTTATAAAATTTAGAAATTAATATTTAATTTATTAATTAATTTTAAATGATTTTCTGACTTCATTAAATTATAAAATCAGTATTAAATTTAGAAATGTTTCAAAAATCATGAAAATTTTATTTTGATATCTTTTGAATATTCCGGAAAGTGTGATATATAATTTATAATTTTCTCGATAAAATTTGACGTGCAACTGTTGGGTCCCAATGTGTTTGTAGAAGGGGGGGTTGAATACAAACAGTACCGAATAATCGAATTAAATGCGGAATAAAAAATGTGAAACAAAATTCAAGTTAAATAAAAATATTATTAAACTTGAAAGGTGTTACAACAACTGTATCGATTACAAGGAATTAATCTCAAATTAATTATCACAAATCTAGAATAAATTCGACATGAACTTTTTCTATTTTTGTAATAAAAAGATTCAAATGCTAAACGCAATTTGAGATTAAGTTCTAGGGATTTTGATCCGCTAGATTGTTACACAAGAACAAGATAAAGATTTCTAGTTGATTGGATTTAACTTTACAATCTAGAATTTTAATCTTGAAGTATGCAGATGAAAAGATGAAATATTTCTTCTTGATTTTCTTTTCTGCCTTGTTTCTTGACTTCTGTGTTCTTGATAATAAGTTGCTGCTTCTTTGCTTCTTTTTAAATCAACAAACGAATAGAATTGACTTGGCATGACAATCCTATAGCTGGCAAGACTTTCGGTGAGACAATTGAATGAACTAGCAAGACAATCTGAATGAACTAGCATGACAATCAGAATGAACTAGCAAGACAATTATCCTCCTAGAGTAACTTTCGGTATGACAATGGAAAATGGCCTAGCATGACAATCGGTATGACAATCCTGATTGTCATGCTAGTTCATTTTCAATTGTCTTGCTGATTTAATGCTTGAATTTAATCCAATTAAGCTTCTGAAAATTCCTAAAATTCCTAGAATTAATTCAGAATTAATTAATCAATTAATTCAATTAATAAATAAATTATTCTTCGCAGATATAATTTATTTTCTTAATTAAATTAGATGACTTAATTAATTAATAGAGAATTAATTCTAGTCTTGAGCAGCAACCATTCTTCTGCAAATCTTCTGAAAATCACTGAAAATTATGAATCAATTCCATCACTTCAACGTTGACACTCGATGTACTGTCTGGTTCATGAGTGACTAACTTCCGTGATGTTTCTTCATGTCTTGACTTTGACACTTTGATTTTCTTCAAATTAAATCCTTGTAATTAATGATACTCTGACGAGATCTCTGTCACTTGATTAAATCCACGATCTTGATTTATATCACTGAGGCATGATCAACTTCTTGAACTTCTTCCAGTGAATTAACTCCTCAAGTCTGTAGATGAACATTGTCTCTGAATCCTTTGACAGATATTACTTTGCGAGATCTCTCTGACGGTCGATCCACTATTTACTTATTACTTTCTTATTTGAGTTGAGTTGAATCCTCGAATATACAAATAGGCTATGACATATGACTTACAATCTCCCCCTATTTGTTTGTTAGACAATAACACACAAATACCTAGAGGATAACTCAACTAACAAATAAGAAAAAGATATAAACATACATGCAAAGTAAATAGCAGAAAATTTCTGGATGAGATTTAACATTTTCCAGATTCCAAGTAGATGTTCCTCTAGACTGAACATATCTTCAAGTAGTTTCATCTTCATTTGTACAACCACATTTCCCTGTTGAGAAGCCCATATCTCTTGCTTCTCCCCCTATGAGAATCAACTGATTAAAGAAGATCACCTTCGTTTTACCACCTCTCCCGTACAATAGGATCCGCAGATAAAAACCAATGGTACTCCCCTAACTGCTTCTTCCCTTATCAGAAAATCACCTTGTGTTTACCACCTCTCCCGTACAATAGGATCCGTAGTTAAAAACAACAATGGTGTGGTGTAGTGTACATTTAGGATCTTTTTCTTCCTCCCTGCTATTTCTCCCCCTTAGTTGAGGAATCCTCCAAACTATTACTTAAGCTTTTATCTCCCCCTTAAAGAAGGAATGTATGCCGTCGTCTGAAGGAGTTCTCATATTTCACTTGGATGGAAAAGAAATAACAAGTAGTTTCTCTTTCTTCCTCACTGTGAGTGTGTGATTGTGTTTTAGTGTACCTCACATGTGTTTCACTCTTCTCTCCACTCGTGTTTACACTCATTCTCACAAGTGTATCACTCTTCTCTCATAGCTCCATAATCCAGCTGTACCTGCAAGGAAAATCACCTTAGCCATCCTTAAGGAGGTCACAAGTGGTGCAATGGGAGTTCACAAATCCCCATCCTTGTTAAACTCGTCAGATAAATCTGAGTCATAATCTACAAGTTGCTAGTTTCCCTTTTAGGGTTCCAGATTTGAATTCTGGGAAGGTAAACAATGATCCAAAGAATTTAGCATAAAGATCAAAGTTCCCTTCTAATGCCTGTGAAGACATTTCCTTGTAACTCATCAGGTAATATCTGAATCATTGTCAACAAGTTTCCGATCTGCGCCTATGTCAGATCCACTATCCGCATATGCATCCAGGGGATTTAAGCCTGGGGAGGTAGATACTGACCACTGACATATGGCTTTTGGATCAGTATCCTCTCCTAACACCTGTAAAGGCAATTGGTCCACTAACGAACCTTGAACAATCGAATCTGACCTTAAAATGGTCGAAACTCTTGTTTCCGTCAACTCATCCTTTGTGTGTGTAACCTCTCCTTGTGCATCAAGAATTGATTATTTTTGAAGTGGTGACACTACATCGGATACCTTGGCCGACAGGCAAAATTCAATAGACTCACCCTGTTGAGAGAATGAATCTAGTAACTGTTTTTGTGCCTTTTCAGTCATTACATCTTTTTGAGAAGATGTATGGGGGCTAGCAGTTGTCTCGGTTTAAATACTACTCATTTATGTATGAGACAGAGCCACTGGGTTGACTACAGAACCTTCCTTATGTGGTGCACTAAGGCACTATCTCCCTCACGCTCATTCATACTACATTTAGTGGTAAGAGAGTGTTGGTTGGTTCTGTTTTTGTGTTTGTCTTTACAGTCTGGGATAGACGTTGTGGGTTTTCAACCTCATGACTGTCAATGAAAGAAAGTCATTGGAGACTGAACCTGTATCATAGAACATATGGTAATAGAGAGAAAATGATTTACAATAGTGATTTCAAAAGATTTTACATGAAATAAGAAATCACTAATGTAGAAAGAAGTTTGATTTTTGTTTTTCAAAATGAATGAGTTTTTGATAAAACATTGATCACTTAGGGTAAAGTCTAAGTAATTCTCATTCATGTCAAAAGCTTACAAATATCTGCAACATAATGTTAACAAGATATCATTGACCGATACTTGTCAAGTACTTTAGATACTAATTGTTATGTTGCATAATCAATATACCACTGCACATATAAAACAATATGATTGTGCTTAGTGATAAGATAGTTATAAATATGACGACTCTACTTATTCATATAAAATTGTAACTGCAGTTAGAGTGCCATACCATGTCCTTGACGATTGCTTGAGTAGTACACTAGTTCATACCAACCTGAAGTGAGACTGTGAAGAAGAGATTGCATAGTCCAATAGATCTGCAACTGCAAAGTCCATGAACTGTGGTGCACTGACTTCCTCTTTTAACTCACCAATCAGGAGTACACTTGTACACATCTTACTAGAGTACAATTCCAAGTGTAATGTGCAGCAGGTGCCTGATATGTCGTAATATTCTCAAGTCTCGTCACTGGTGCTATATGTTGGATACTGCTTCCTGATAATAACCTAGCACAATATACAAAATTAAAATGATAACATTCCCAGCTTGCAAACAGCCATATCCCTCAGATAAACCTTTGCTGTTATCTCCAAAGGTAATCAGGGGGCCAGCTTTCTCAATCCACATTTGATAGCAGGGCTCTATCTCCGGTCATAAGTCTTGATGATCCACTTGTCAAGAATCCACACTACCGGTTATACCTGTATACTGCCCTGCACTTCAAATGGATTAGACCTTCTTCGGAACCCAAACTTGGTTGGGCCCGGCATACTTGTAGAACTGTCCTTTGTCAGGCAAAACAACATTTTTAATTTTAATTGTCTCAACTTTCTCAATGACTGAACATTTGACCTTGTAAACAGCTTTAACAAATTTCTGTTTAAGCCTAGGCACAAATGTCTCCTTTCTAGCCTTAGAAGGACTAGCAGTCTTAGACCTATCATGCTTCTTGTTATTCACATGCTGATGAGGAGTAGTCTTATCATTAGAAACATGCTTACCATTAAAATAAGCATACATCATATTAAAAGCACAAGACATACAATTAGAAACACCACATGCTTTATGAGAGTGATTAACAGCAGGTAATTTATGCATGGTAGACATGGCATTATTGTTATCCAACTCATGTGTGTCTGAGTTAGTCTCAGTTGCTTTCACAACTTTGACTGGAACTTTCGACTCACTTGACTTGGAAACAATCTTCTCATAAGCATGATCCTCAGCACGTATTTCTTCTTGAATAACAGAAGAGGTCGCATCAAATGGTTCAGCAATTGATGCTTTATAGAGGGGTTCATCAACACCCTTAAGCACATGTGGTACTTCCCTCCCTTTAGCACAGACATGAGGAGGGGAGTTTATGCCTAATTCTCCAATAGCAGCATTGTAATCATATCTTATTCCAGATGTTTGATTAACAGCTTGCTTACTGTAGAACTCTTTAGCCTTCGAACAAGAATTGAAGTAGGCTCTAACCTTAGTCTCAAGACCGGTGATCTTGTCTTTGAGAATAGTTTCGAGTTTTCTATAACAGTCAACTCTATTCTCTAGAAAAGATACCTGTTCTTTTAATTTGTCTTGATTAATATGCACAAGTCTTAATTCATTGACCTCTTTCTCAAGGTCTGTGATCTTTAAACTTAACAGTTCATTATCACGACGTGCACAATCTAAGTTACCTCTTAGATGATAAACCATTTCAGCATCAGAAAGTTTTACCTCTATTCTTGACGATGAAGCTTTTCCATCAATAGCCATAAGAGCAAGATTTCCTTCATCTTCATCTTCACTGTCAGTATCATCCCAGCTTCTTCCCTTTGCCAGATAAGCCCTTTCAGAGTTCTTTCTTACTTGCTTTGGCTTCCTACATTCTGTGGCAAAGTGTCCCAACTCATTGCAGTTATAGCATCTAATGGTGCTTCGATCAACCATCCCTGTTTTGTACCCACCACTGCTGGTGTTAGAGGATGAAGATCCACCTTTCTGGAATTTGTTGTAGTTGGACTTGTACTTAAGCTTGGGATTCCTCCTGAATCTGACATGGGAGAATCTCTTGACAATTTGGGCCATTGATTCATCTTCCAATTGCTCCAGCTCTTCCAAGGAATAAAAATCATCACTTGATTGATTTGTAGTAGGAGGATCATATTCTGCTACTAACTCATTTTCCTCACCCTTGGAAAACTGTACCATTCTTTCTAACTGTTGAGATTGTTGTTGTTGTTGACCTTCAGCTACAAGTGCAGTAGATGTGCTGACCATTCTATCCTTCCCGTAGACTTCCTTCTGTTGAATCTGCTCCAACTCATAAGTTTTTAACACTCCATAGAGCCTGTCCAAAGAAATCTCACTCAGATCTCTAGCTTCTCTAATGGCAGTGATTCTATGTTCAAGATGAGCTGGCAGTGTTAAAAGGAACTTTTTGTTGACCTCCCTGATTGAATAATACTTTCCATTGATGTTCAGGTTGTTGATCAACGCATTGTACCTCTCAAACACTTCAGTAATTCCTTCTCCTGGATTTGATTTGAAATGTTCATATTCAGAGGTTAGGATTTCCAACTTGTTCTCCCTAACTTCCTCTGTGCCTTCATTAATCACCTCAATAGTTTCCCACATGTGTTTGGAATTTTTACAGTTCATCACATGTCTGTTCATCAAGGGATCAAGGGAATCAATTAATATTAATTGAAGGCTGGCATCCAAGGAGGCTTCTTCCTTCTCAGCAGGAGTAAAATCTTCAGGCTCTTTTGGATAGGTTCTAGCTTCAGTAGTCACCACACCATCTATTATTACCTCCGGTTCAATAACCATCGGAGTTTTTATACCCTTCTTTAACAAGTTTGAATATTTGGGATTTGCAACTTGTAAGAATAATAGCATCTTCTTCTTCCACATGATATAATTCTCTTTATCAAATTGTGGAATTTTAACGGTTCCAACTTTATGTGAAGTCATTATGAATTTTTGAATAAATAAAAATTCAAGGAGTTGAAAAATCACAAAAGTCTAGGATCTTGATTTGTTCGTTAATCAGAAGGCTCTGATACCAATTGTTGGGTCCCAATGTGTTTGTAGAAGGGGGGGTTGAATACAAACAGTACCGAATAATCGAATTAAATGCGGAATAAAAAATGTGAAACAAAATTCAAGTTAAATAAAAATATTATTAAACTTGAAAGGTGTTACAACAACTGTATCGATTACAAGGAATTAATCTCAAATTAATTATCACAAATCTAGAATAAATTCGACATGAACTTTTTCTATTTTTGTAATAAAAAGATTCAAATGCTAAACGCAATTTGAGATTAAGTTCTAGGGATTTTGATCCGCTAGATTGTTACACAAGAACAAGATAAAGATTTCTAGTTGATTGGATTTAACTTTACAATCTAGAATTTTAATCTTGAAGTATGCAGATGAAAAGATGAAATATTTCTTCTTGATTTTCTTTTCTGCCTTGTTTCTTGACTTCTGTGTTCTTGATAATAAGTTGCTGCTTCTTTGCTTCTTTTTAAATCAACAAACGAATAGAATTGACTTGGCATGACAATCCTATAGCTGGCAAGACTTTCGGTGAGACAATTGAATGAACTAGCAAGACAATCTGAATGAACTAGCATGACAATCAGAATGAACTAGCAAGACAATTATCCTCCTAGAGTAACTTTCGGTATGACAATGGAAAATGGCCTAGCATGACAATCGGTATGACAATCCTGATTGTCATGCTAGTTCATTTTCAATTGTCTTGCTGATTTAATGCTTGAATTTAATCCAATTAAGCTTCTGAAAATTCCTAAAATTCCTAGAATTAATTCAGAATTAATTAATCAATTAATTCAATTAATAAATAAATTATTCTTCGCAGATATAATTTATTTTCTTAATTAAATTAGATGACTTAATTAATTAATAGAGAATTAATTCTAGTCTTGAGCAGCAACCATTCTTCTGCAAATCTTCTGAAAATCACTGAAAATTATGAATCAATTCCATCACTTCAACGTTGACACTCGATGTACTGTCTGGTTCATGAGTGACTAACTTCCGTGACGTTTCTTCATGTCTTGACTTTGACACTTTGATTTTCTTCAAATTAAATCCTTGTAATTAATGATACTCTGACGAGATCTCTGTCACTTGATTAAATCCACGATCTTGATTTATATCACTGAGGCATGATCAACTTCTTGAACTTCTTCCAGTGAATTAACTCCTCAAGTCTGTAGATGAACATTGTCTCTGAATCCTTTGACAGATATTACTTTGCGAGATCTCTCTGACGGTCGATCCACTATTTACTTATTACATTCTTATTTGAGTTGAGTTAAATCCTCGAATATACAAATAGGCTATGACATATGACTTACAGCAACTATTTCGTTAAATTGCGAGGAAACGAGTCAGACATTATAAGAAAATAAATAAGTGGTGATAAAAACAAAATAATCAGAAGAGATAATTATATCTCCTCTTTTCCTGATAAACATCAATCGTCTCCGTCTCTCTCTTCGTTCTCTCCCTCGACCTCGTTTCTCCTCTCCTCTCCTGACCTTACTCGATATTTCTCCTTCCTAATTTCTCTTCCTTCTCGTTCTTTTTCTTCTGTTCACCTATATTTTCTCCTCCCTATTGCCTCGTTTTTCCCCTATGCTCCGGCCGCCGCCGCCGCTGCTTATCTCCAGTGGCAGGCGGTGTGGTTCGCTCTGTGCTGTTCCTGTCCGCGCGTGTATATATACGTAACTATATGTGTGTGTTCGTGTGTGTATCTGTGTATGTGTACCTGTGTTGTGGTGTGTCCGGGTGTGTGTGTTGTGTGGCTTCCCTATTCCTGCTCCGGTTGCCGCTGGCCTAACTTCGGCGAGGCAACCCCTTTCCCCTGTAACGCAGCGCGTAAGCGCCTGACTGTGTGTGTGGTTGCTGTGCTAATCTGTTGGGCTTGTGTTGGGCCTTGTTGGGCCAAGTTTGTGCAGTGGATTTAATTGTTGTGATCTTAAATTTTTATTTCCTTTTTCTGCAGGAATTGTTTGAATAATATTCGTGATATTAATTATTCGTGCGAGAATGATTTTAAAATAATCGGCGAAATTTTGTGTTGGAAACCCAAAAATTTATCGGGTACCCGCAAAATTTTGCCGCCGTCGACGATGAACTTCGGTCAGTCGACGGTGGACGGTGATGATTTTTATCTGAGTCCAACGAATAAAATAAATATACGAACAAAAACATAAAATACGAATAAAAAATACGAATATAAAAATAATTAATAACTGAATTGTATCGGTGATTGGGATTGGTGTACAGATTCTGAATTGGATGTTGCATTGGATTGTTGTTGTGAATTGACGTCGAATTATTTCGACGTGCAGGCCGATAAACAAAGGAGACGCTGCCCGATTTTTGGGAAATTAATTCCGAAAATACGGGAACGTAACCTGTAATTGTCGGTAACGTCGAACGAGGATATAATTAAACTTTATGAAACCTATTTACGTGACATGACAAGATATTTCGTGAATAATCGATTACCCTATTTTTCAAAATGACAAATATACGTATTTTCTGAAATTAAATACCGAACCGATTTTCGAAGATGTGAACCATAATTGCTATGTGTATTTCGATAATACATATAAATATGAATTCGGTTTTGAAATCGTATGGGTAGAATAGGATAACGATTTGATGTTAAGCTTAAGCGGTTATCTGAATTAGGGTATTTCAACCCTGTAGGTTTTAGACGGAAGACCCGAGATTTGACATCGGACTAGGAACGATCTAGTGATTAGACGTCGAGATCAACGAAGTTCCAACTGAAGGGTCTGAATGTTGAGATCGTATCCAGAATAGGATAATAGTTTGACGATAAAGCCGAACGATCAAAGTCGAACCAAAGTCAATAGCGGTTGAAGCTTATTGAGGCAAGTATTCTGGATTTTTCTTTTAAATACTGCAAGTATTCTTGATTTTCTTGTAAATACTGCAAGCATTCCTGATTTTCTTTTAAATCACTGTAATTATTTCTTCGATCCTATTCTAAGTTCAGAATAGTTAAATGTTTTACATTTCACTGCAATTACTCTGATTATGCATGTTCTTTTATTCTTGTTCCTGTAATTCGATTGCTCTCGTGAGTAAATACCCATTCTTTCGGGTTATTTGCGAACCCCGAATTGGGATGTTTTGAATTCAAAATGATTTGACATCAAAATACTCCATGGGCTGGATAATGATGATATTTTGGGGATTAAGTGTGTCTTAATCCTGAGGATCGAGATGACTGGTGCCTCGAGATGGGCCGTAGTGTCTGGGGACCCGACTGGATCTATATATTGAGATATAGATCTGCATTATATTCTGACGATCAGCAGAATATAGATGCGAACTAGTGTCTAGTCTAATTTATTGTTGATCGCCATTAACGGCATTCTCTCTCGAATGATTTTATGATTCCCAAAATCGGACAAAACCCTGATTCAGGAGATGAATCGGGGAATCGCTTGTCATTTTTGGATTTTAGTTAAAGGCTGGTGACAGTCAACATTTATTCGCTCACTCACTCAAAATAAATAGAATGGTTTAAAATTGTTTTAAGATTTTGTCCGGAAGTTTTCTTTGATATTAATGTTGAAACTCAAATTATATACTTGCTGGGCATTTTTGGCTCACTCTTGCTTTGTAAATTCTTATTTCTGCCAGAAACAGATAAGGATAAAAGTGAATAGCTTTGATAGACAACAGGAGTTAGAGAAATTTCCGCTGCGAGAGGTTGAAGGTGTTAGAAGAAGGTGACAAGAGCATTAGTTCAAAGGTATCTACACTTGTAATTTAGTTATTGTGAGTTGTAAAGGGTTATATTCTTGTTTCATACCATAACCTGTAAACGATCTGGATTCAAGGGGTTAATTGAATATTTTTTTTTATTTTATATAAAGATTGTTTTCGTGACACCAAATCTTGACCCCATATTTGGGTTGTTACATGCATAAACTTCTGTGATTCTTGACTTTCACCCTGTATCAGAACATCAGGCTTAGTCAGAACTTGCTTATCAGAACTTATTCTTCTATCAGCATCAGAACTTGATTTCTGTGTAGAAGTTTCTGCTTTCCTGAATGAAGAGCCTTTGCCTTGACCATGACCTCTACCCCTTTCAGAGTTTCCCTGGTCATCATTTCCATCATCCTTTTTCTTTAGTGCTAAATCAGATTTACATTTGGACTTAATCACTTTCTCCCCCTTTTTGGCATCATCAGGTAATAGGAGAGAGAGAGAGAAGTAATTCCACTGAAGATTGGATTTTATTTAGTTGAACTTGTTGAGAAGCTTGATTCTTCAGTACTTCAGCAATCTGAGCTTGCTGTTTCTCCTGAGCTTTCTCAATATACCCAATACGGTCAAAGGCTGGTTTAAAAAACATGTTCTTTTCCAATTTGACATTTATGTCTTGCTGAATTAGAGTTTCTTGAATTTTGTTCACCTTGGCTTGAGTTATTGAGTGTTGACCTTGAAGGTGCCTTGTACTCAATGCAGTAACTCCGAGCTGTGCTTTGAAGTCAACATTCAGTAGCATCTCATCAGCTTTAGCCAGGTGCTCAGCAAGAATTTTTTCATTAGGAACAAAATCAACTTTGTTCCACTCCTTGATCCATTCTTGTCCTCTTGGAGTTTCACTCCAAGGTACTGGTGCATCCCCTCTTACAAACTTTTTAATCAAATCAGCTTTATTAACCGCTGGTAGAGGTGCATGTCCTGAAGGACCAGTTGCATCAACATTTTCATTTATAGCAGCTTCACCAGTAGTGTCAACATTTGCAGCATCAGAACTTACAGAGCCTGCAGAACCAACTTCCTCTGATAAAATGATAGTGTGTGAGGCCATAGAGGTTTCAAAATCATCCTCTAAGTTCTGATCAACATCCAAATTCTGATGCTCACCTAATATCTGAACTTCATCATCTAGATTCAGAAGAGGTGTTGTTGGAATATCTGCATTGAGATTAGCATCTAAAATTGGTGTTGTTGGTGGAGTATGTTGAGGAATGGTTGGAGCTTCCAAGTACAGAACCTCAGGCACAACCAAGTTATGAATATTTATTTCAGCACTTGTACCTGGGTCTTTAGCATGTACTTGTTCAATGATAGGTGACACAGGAGGTGTAGGCACTCTGTCTTGAGCAGTGTCTTTAGCTTGAATTGGTGACAGTGGTGGTGTAGATTCAGTGGCTTTAGCAAATTTTGGTTGTGTAGAAGGAAGGGATTCAATCACAATTGGCTCCTTTGAGATCAGAGATTCCTGATCCCCTTAGCTGCTGCTTCCACATCCTCTGAATCTGACTCAACTGTGTCCCTGTTAGCTCTTTGTTTCTTCCATCTCTTCAAGGGTGGAGAGACTTTGGGAGCTTTGTCATCAGAATTTATCTTTCTAAGCCTTTTGAGTGGCCTAGAACTCCCAGTTCCCTGAACTTTCTGAGAAGAGACCTTCTCAGCTACTTTAGCAACAGGTTCTGATGGTTGAACCTGTACCTCTTCATCATCAGACTCATCTCTTAAATTTATCTTCCTTCTTTTCTGTTGTGTCTGAGGTACAGTCTTTGTCCTCTTTGCTCTAGAAGAAGAAGGATTCACTGTAGGTGCTGATGGTTGAGTGGTATGTGTTGATGTTTGTGGTTGCTGTGGTTGGGTGATGGTTGGTTCTGGTGGTTGTTGTGTGTTGGTGGGTTGGACATCAGGATATAGTAATGAATAGGTAGCATCATCAGCATTTACCAGAGCTTGCTTTAATGATAAAGGGATTTGTAAAGGTCTCAAAACTCCCTTCTTATTATCAGCAGTGAAAAGATCAGTAAAAGCTCTCTTTGCTAACCTAAATGGTTCTATGAGTTCACCTGCTAGTTTTGGTTCATCTTCTGTACAGTAATTGTAAATTAACTGACAGAACCTAGCAAAGTAAACTACATTCCTGTCCTCTTTCATTCTATCTCCTATAAAACAAAACACAGTCTTTGCATAATTAAAATGAGACTGGTTTAGGAGTGCATACCCAATTTGTTGTGTCAGAATAGGAATGGCATCAAAATTTGAGCATTTGTTGGAAAACGTCTTCGTGATGCAATCGAAGAAGAAGCTCCATTTCTTTCGAATATATGGGCGTTTGAGTTGACCCAACTTAGCCAAACTCCGTTCATACCCAAGATTAGCCATCATTTATTGTAGCAAGGGCTCCTCCACAGCAGAACTGAATTGACAGGATTCAGGTAGGTGTAGAGCTTTACGAACTGCTCCTGGAGTAACAACATACTCAACCTCATTTGCTGTAAATACGATGCTTGGAGTACCATGCTTACCACCATTATCAAAATGTCCAGTACGCCAGAATGTCAGAACTTGAGTTCCAGATATACTGGATGGTTGTGTCAATACGAACCCAATTTCACTATGAGATAAGAAATCTTAAATAAAATGAAATTCCGAAGGAGCTTCACTCTTAGTGAGAATGGCAGCATAGTTGTTGGGGATGAACTTTGCTCCATCAAAGATTATATCCTTGGGTGCCATTGAAAACGAGTGAGAATTTAGAATGCCTGGAAATTGTTTGATAAAATGTCTGTATAGTAAACCATCTGGAAATTTGAGAGAATAAGAAAAAGAGAGAGGGTGAATAGAATAGAAATGTAAATAAAAGATTTGAAAATCTTTTATCTCTTTACTTAGACACCCCACGTGACAACAGTTATGGAGAAGTGGAACAGACGTTACACCTGTCAGGCATGCAGCAGTTAAAACAAAAGTTAATGGGCACGGGAAATAAGTAATGATTACTATGCACATTTAGTTTTTCCACAAAAAAATTGATCCCAAGAAATAAATGATTATGACTGCTTTATCTCACGTAATCCAATATTTTGATAAAATATAACCATTCAAGTATTGACTTAAAAATAAATCAAGTAAATAAATACTGCCATGTAAGCCTCAGAACTTGATTATTATCAGAATTTAAAAGTCATCAGAATATGGCTTCTTTACTCAAAAAGTGAATATTTATTTCTGTAATTCTTCACACAAATACGGATATGGTTTCCTCATAACTTAATCATCAGAACTTCCATCAGAACTTGTCCTCGGAATTTATGCAACTGACACTTAAACTGTTCATCTAAAATAACATTGATCACCACAGTAATTTTCATCATTCATATGGAGTGTAAGTGTGTGCTTTAAGCTAAATATCAGACAAAGAGTAAAGTCCAATTCACTTCAGTACATCTTAGAAATAAGGCATAACTAAGAACTTTTCTTAAAATCTGTTATTAGTCTGAAGTCTACTATAGAATGAGTTTATGCATGAGTCCACCTCAACTATTTTGTGCTCATTTTATGCATCTTTTAAAATTCCTTTTTACAGTGGCTTCTCAGTGTAAGTGAGTCACGACTACTTATCAGAATTTATGCTATTATGAGAGTTCTCCAGTATTCAGAGAATGTGAAAAGTCACCAAGAAAATTTTATTTTGCTTTTCTAATGCATATTACTTAATACCAGCAATGCACTTGGGCCTTCCCTTCCACATACATTTTTCTCTAGATCTCAAAGGAGTACCTGATATTTATTTCTTTTCTTTTCTTTTCTTTTGATAAGTGAGGCTTATCAGCACTTAGTACATCCATAAGATTTACCAACATCAGCAGCCTTAGCAGATAAGAAGCACTATTCTAGTTTTTGACTTAGTAATAAGATACACAAAGTAAACCTGATAGGGATAAATAAATCCTGATTATATAATTAAATATTGCAAGGTGTAGGGCTGCTAGGCCCAATAAGAAGATGTATGACATTCAGACCAAGAAGGTCAACACATTGATCAGGCCTGATGGACCAGATCAGGCCTGATGGAACAAAGAAGGCCCAAAAGCCCTGATTATTTATTAATTTCGTAATTAATAAATAAAGGAGGAAAACAGCTATTAAGATAAGTCCTAGTGGGGATATAAATCCTTGTAGATTGGCCTCAAGGGGACCTAAAAGGATAAGGAATCAGTTTCCTACTATCTAGGACTCCAAAGTCTATTCTAATTATGAGACTTGCCCACCAAGTCTCCTATACCAAGTCCAATTCAAGGACTCTCAACATCTATATAAGGGGTCTCGCCCCACAAATCAGAACTACGTTTTTGGCTTGATTCTCTAATTCACAGAGATACGTAGGCATCTCGTAAAGGCAGAATTAAGCTACGAAACACGAGAGCAGCCATTAAAGGCCTTGAGCTCCCGAATCTTAGTAATAAATACAGCAAATAATAAACTTAGTTTTTTATCCATAACATTTGGCGTCGTCTGTGGGAAGTGAACAACAACCATGGCGAGAACACGGAGAACAACTAGCGCTCTGGAGGAGGGAACACCATCAGGGACAACTCAGGTGATTTCGTCAACCGTGGAGATTCCTCCTCACTCAACTTATGCATCTACTCAAGCGGAAACCCAGATAGGGGCAATTCAATCTCAGCCACAAGGGACGACTCCCCCGACTATTCAAGGTACGAATCCTCAAGTTCAACAAGTACATATACCTGTGAATTCTCGACCCGTCGGGTATGAATATTCAACTGTTGTTACCACTAACCCCCCTTATGGGATGCCCCTTTACCCCGAGGTTGGAGGAAGTGGATATGCTGGGCGAAGTGAAGCACGAGGGCAATCGCCCCCTTATATACGAGGTTTGGCTCCTATCCCCGAGGATCGGGAATTTTCTAGTCCTTACACTGAGAGAGATTCCGAATCTTCGGATGATGAAGTGGCCCCAAGAAGGAGACATCCAGGCAAGGAGTTGATGGCCGATGGAAGGCAACGCCCTCGAAGCACCCAAGGGGCGAATCCCCAGGAAGTGCAGGAAAGGATAAGAGCTCATGAGGCTGAGATCCAAAGGCTGAGGCGTGACTTGGAAGCTCACCAGGCCACCAGACCCCAGATGCCTCCTAGGGGGAGAAATCCTCCTCCTGTCATAGACCTGGATGGTCCGGTATGAAGAAGGGTTGTCTTCCCAAGAACTGATCCAAGCAATCTCCTTCCCCTTGGAGACCCTGATGATCCAACTCCACCCTTCACAGAAGAAATAATGAATGCCCATATCTCAAGGAAATTCAAGATGCCCACTATCAAAGCCTATAATGGCACCGGAGACCCCGCTAACCATGTCAGGACATTCTCTAATGCACTGCTGCTGCAACCCGTGAATGACGCTATTAAGTGTCGGGCCTTCCCTCAAACCCTGTCGGGTATGGCTCAAAGATGGTACAGTCGCTTACCCCCAAACTCTATTGGATCGTTCAAAGAGTTAAGTCAGGCTTTTATTAAGCAATTCATCAGCGGGAGAGTCCATGAGAAAAGTTCAGCATCTCTTATGAGTATTGTGCAGGGAGCTAAGGAATCCTTGAGAGATTACCTGAATCGTTTCACAAAAGAGGCTTTAAAAGTCCCGGACCTTGATGATAAGGTAGCCATGATAGCACTGCAACAAGGAACTAGGGACAAATTTTTCAAGATGTCCTTGGCCAAACGTCCCCCTGAAAGCATGTTGCAGCTCCAAGAGAGGGCAGGGAAGTATATCAAGGTTGAAGAAAGTATGAGGAAGACCGTAATAAGTAATGAGCCCATTGGAGGCAAGAAGCGGAAAACTGATCTAGAATATATTGCAAAGGACAAATATCCTAGAACCGAACAAAACCCTGATTCAACCCCCAAGAAGGGAGGACCTGGGCAAAAGTTCACTGAATACGCTAAGCTGAATGCTCCTAGAAGTCAAATTTTGATGGAGATTGAGAAAGATAGAGATATTCGCTGGCCTAAGCCCTTGAAGGATGATCCCGCCAAGCTAGATAAGAGCAAGTATTACAGGTTTCACAAGGATGTTGGTCATGACACCGATGAGTGTAGGCAATTGAAAGATGAAATTGAGTTTTTGATTCAAAAAGGAAGATTGAACAAGTATACTGGAGATGGAGGGGACAGAAATAATAGTGGAAGGAAGAATTTTGAAGATCGTAGGAGGGACCAAGACGATCAGGGGCGGAATCCCCAACCCAGAGGGCCGGTTATAAATGCAATTTTTGGAGGACCACGACGCCCTCGAGGACCTGTGATAAACACGATCTTTGGAGGTCCGACTGCTGCTGGATTGTCCAAAAATTCAAGAAAGGCATATACTAGAGAGGTTATGCATATTGTTGGAGAAGCCCCGAAGAGGGCCAGAACAGAAGTAACATTGGCTTTTGATGATTCTGACCTAGAGGGCGTAAAGTTTCCTCATGACGACCCGTTGGTCATAACACCAATAACAGGAAATAGCCCGGTTAAGAGGGTTCTTGCGGATAATGGTGCTTCTGTGGATATATTGCTCCACGAAGGCTTTCTAAGGATGGGGTATAACGATTCCCAGTTGACACCAACCGACATGCCGATATGTGGATTTGCTGGAGTAGAATGTCCTGTGGAAGGAATAATCAAACTGCCAACCACCATAGGTACGGAACCAAGACAAGCAACGCAGATGTTGGATTTCGTGGTAGTAAAGGCAAGTTCCACTTATAATGATATCATGGGGAGAACAGGGATACATGCCTTTAAGGCCGTCCCCTCTTCCTACCATTCAGTTATGAAGTTTCCCACCTGAAACGGGATTGGAGAAGAGAAAGGAGATCAAAAAATGGCTAGAAGCTGTTATGTGGCCTCTTTGAGGGCAGATGGAGTCGGGGGGCAGGTTCTTCCTATTGAAGATATGGATGTCCGAGAAAATGACGAGAAGAGAGGAAAGCCAGCAGAAGACTTGGTTTCAGTTCCTTTAGACCCCAAGAATCCTGAGAGGATGACTTTCATTGGAGCCACACTAGAGGAGCCCCTTAGAGGGAAGTTGGTGAAATTTTTACAAGAAAATAGTGATGTATTTGCATGGTCAGCAGCTGATATGCCAGGCATAGACCCAGAATTGATTACTCACAAGCTAAACGTGGATCCAAGCCGGAAGACAGTGAAACAAAAGAAAAGAAAATTTGCCCCGGAAAGATAAGAGGCTATAAAACAGGAAGTAGAGAAGCTCCTAGAGGCTGGTTTCATTGAGGGGATTCAATTTCCGGAGTGGTTCGCAAACCCTGTAATGGTGAAGAAGGCTAATGGAAAGTGGAGGATGTGTATAGACTTCACTGATCAGAATGATGCATGCCCTAAAGACTGTTTTCCATTGCCAATGATTGATACTTTGATTGATGCCACTGCTGGGCATGAGATGCTGAGTTTCATGGATGGATTTAGCGGATATAATCAGATTAAGATGCACAAGGATGACATTCCAAAGGTATCATTTATCACTGACTTTGGTGTTTATTGTTATCTTGTTATGGCGTTTGGTCTTAAGAATGCGGGAGCCACCTATCAAAGGTTGGTAAATAAAATTTTTAAGGATCTTATTGGTAAGACTATGGAAGTCTATATTGATGACATGTTAGTCAAGAGTCTAGTAAAGACTGATCATATAACCCATTTGAGGGAAGCTTTTGAGATCCTGAGGTACCACAAGATGATGTTGAATCCTACGAAGTGCGCTTTCGGAGTAGGATCTGGAAAATTCTTGGGATTAATGGTCTCAAGAGAGGAATTGAGGCTAACCCCGATAAAATAAAGGCAATCCTGGACATGGAACCACCAAAAACTGTCAAGGATGTTCAGAAGCTCACAGGAAGGGTCGCTGCGCTAGGATAATTCATCTCCAAGTCAGGAGACAAGTGCTTGTCATTCTTCAAGTCACTAAAGAATATCAAAGACTTTGTATGGAATGAGGAAAGCCAGAAGGCATTCGAAGAGTTAAAGAAGTATATGGCTCAGGCCCCGTTATTGGCCAAACCATCTTGGAATGAAGTTTTATTCTTATACTTGGCCGTTTCAGAGAGCGCCTTGAGCGCGGTGTTGGTTAAGGAGGAGCTAAAAGTCCAGAAACCCGTATATTATGTCAGCAAAATTCTGCATGGTGCTGAATTGAATTATTCAACTATTGAAAAATTTGCTCTAGCCTTGGTAATGGCTTCGAGAAAACTGCGTCCTTACTTTCAGGCTCATCAGATTGAGGTGCTAACGAATCAGCCACTGAGAAATATCATTCACAGTCCCAAGGCAAGTGGGAGATTGATTAAGTGGGCAATAGAGTTGGGAGAGTTCGATCTCAAGTATAAGCCACGTACGGCCATAAAAGCCCAGGCACTAGCTGACTTCGTGGTGGAATGTACCATACCCAACCAAGAAGTCGGGGGGCAGGAAGATACCATACCTCAAGGCAAGGGAGTCGACAATGGGGACAGAGAGAAGGATGATAAGGAGAAAGAATATTGGGTTCTTTATTTTGATGGAGCATCAAAAACAAATTCCAGTGGAGCAGGGTTGGTTTTGCAAAGCCCTGATGGATTCTTAATTGAGTATGCTATAAAGCTAGACTTCCCAACCACAAACAATGAGGCAGAGTATGAAGCCCTGATTGCTGGCCTTGGTCTAGCTGGGACACTTAGAGTCAAAAACTTAAAGGTCCGTGGAGACTCGAAGCTGATCATATCCCAGGTAAAGGGAGAATTTGAGGCAAGGGATGATACGATGGCTAAGTATGTCCGCCTAGTAAGGGCTGTGATGACCCAATTTAATGAATGCCATGTTGAACACATTTCAAGGGAAGAAAATGCTAAGGCAGATGCGCTATCAAAGTTTGCTTCATCTGAGATAGAAGAAAGTTCGGGAAGTGTGTACTTCCTTGTTTTGAAGACACGAAGCATAGATGTTAAGCTTGTGGCTCCCATAGGCCTGGGGACGTCATGGATTGATCCTATCAAGGCTCACATTCAAACCGGTTGGTTGCCAAGTGATGCAACTGAAGCACAGAAGTTAACTGTTCGAGCACTAAGGTACTCTTTGATAGATGGGATTCTTTACAAAAGATCTTTCGTGGTTCCCTACTTGAGGTGTCTCAGGCCCGATGAGGCACGCTTGGCTCTTGAAGAAGTGCATGAAGGTGTTTGTGGACAACACTTGGGGGGCAGGGCCCTGGCTCATAAGATAACTCATCTAGGCTTTTATTGGCCGGAAATGATGGCTGATGCCAAAGAATATGTGAAGAAGTGCGACCGCTGTCAGAAGTATGCACCTGTTGTTAGACAACCTCCCGAGATGCTGACATCTATCAACTCGCCTATTCTCTTTGCTATGTGGGGAATGGATATTCTAGGGCCTTTCCCTATGGCCACGACACAAAGGAAGTTCCTGATTGTAGCCATTGATTATTTCACTAAGTGGATTGAAGCCAAACCCTTGGCCAAAATCACAACTAAACAAGTTGCCCAATTCCTATGGGAAAACATTATGTGCCGATATGGAATTTCCTGTGTCCTAGTCACCGATAATGGAACGCAGTTTAACAACGAGGAATTCAAGAAGTATTGTGAAGAAAATGAAATTGAGTTACGGTTCACCTCCGTGGCTCACCCACAAGCCAATGGGCAAGCAGAAGTAGCAAATCGAATAATCCTGGATGGACTAAAGAAGAGGATCGAGAAGTCAAGAAATAATTGGGTGGATGAGATACTTCCCATATTGTGGGCCTATAGGACTACTTGTAGAGTCACGACAGGAGCAACTCCCTTCATGTTGGCGTATGGGGCAGAAGCAGTAGTTCCAGTGGAGATATCACATTCCTCTCCAAGGATTCAGGCTTTCAATGCCGAGGAAAATGAGGAAGGACAAAGGTTGGCTCTAGACTTAATCGATGAAGTGCGAGATGAAGCACATATAAAGATAGTAGAGTATCAGAAGAAAGCTTCATTCTACTACAACTTAAGGGTTAAAGAAAGGTTCTTTAAACAAGGTGACCTAGTCTTGAGGAAGATAGAAGCTTCTGGGGTAGGACAGAAAGGGAAACTTGCCCCAAATTGGGAATGGCCGTACAAACTCAAGAGCGTTCAGGGTAGAGGAACCTACAAGCTGGAGACTATGGATGGTTTTGAAGTCCTGAGAACCTGGCACGCACAAAACCTGAAGGTTTACTACGTTTAAGATAGTCGAAGTACGATTCTCACTTGTCATTGTGACAAGTAGGTTTAAAAGCACCTTGAAGCTTTGTTTGCATAGGATTTTTATTTTCTAGCTATTATTGATCAGGGTCGAACCCATATTATGTAAGGTTTTGGAAAACCAGACTTGAAATTGAAGAGTTCGAAATTATTTCAACCTATGGATGTTTGAGTTGTGATAATACTTGTGTGGCCCATTAAGCCAAGTTTGAATATTAAAGTATCGGAAAAATAAAGGAGAGAATGCGAATAAGGAAAGTAGCATATAAAATAGCCCCGGAGGGTAATAAGTTTTAATACAAACAAAAGTCCAGACATAAGTTAAGGATAAAATTACAGAATAGAAAAACTACTCCTCCATGTGGGAGCCTTCATTCTCTTGCTCCTTATCAGCGCCTTCAGCATCCTTCGCAGGAGAAGCGGGAGGAGAAGCAGTGTTAGGATCCAAGATGCGATCATCTGGCTGAGGGGAGTTGAAGAGGGCGTCTATGCTGTCCTCCGACTCAGCCTGCTCGGGACTTATAAAGTCCTTAGGGTCGACTAAGCCCGGGTGCTTCTCAGAAACCGCCTTTACAGCCGCATCCCATCCCTGAGTAAACTGTAGGGAATAAAGACCCTCATCATGAATCTCCATGAGATTCTTAAACTTGTCAGAATCCATGTAGTCATCAATGATCTTATCCTTATCGCTCCTAAGTTTCACCAGCTCGGAATGAGCCTTAGCCAGCTCCTCTTTCTTCGTGTCCAGCTTCTTCTCCAGGACCTTGGCTCTCTCTTCCCATTTCTTCATCTCCTTCTCAAACCCATCTGAGTTACCCTTCCAGGACCTAGCCTGGTGGAGGGCCACCTGGAAGTAGGTATTACTCTGCAAAGAAATATGTATGAGTTAGCACAAGTTCGTTGAAATACGAGAAAGTTGGGATTCAAAGAAAAAGAGAAAGAAGAAAGTTACCGCAGCTTGGGCTTGAGAACCCAGAAGCTCAATAGTCTCGATATCACTCCCCGTAACAATGTCAGTAAAGTCATGGGGAGTGATGGAATGGTACGACCAATCCTTAGCATGTTTGGTGGATCCAACCACCGTATCGCTCCTCCTGAAGCCCCAGTTAGGCCTGAAGGAATGTGCCTTAAGTGGAGGATCCACATCGTCCCCCAACTCGACCACCGGGACGTGGGGCTTAAGAAAAGAAGGACCGTCAGGTTTGCTCCTGGGGTCCTTGTTTAGCTTGGCCCTCTTCTGGCGGCCTGACTCCCCTTCCTTGAGCCTGTTGACATTATTGATGGCCTCGCAAGCTGAAAAAGAAAGATAGAAAGAATATTAAATTGCAGGAGAGATAAAACGTTACAATTAAAGGGAAGGAAAAATGGTTATCCAGTTATAAATTTACCCTTATCACTGGCCTGAGAGAGACCGACTTTCTTCAAGGAAAACTCCTCTAAGAGGGTCCAGGTATCTGTTTTCCCATCATCTGAAATTAAGGCTTAGTAGGCCACCTCCTCCTCATCAGATAATCTGATGCTACCTGGACTCCCATCTGACACTTTGCAAAAGGGCCTACGAAAGAGTGTGGCCCAATCACCCCCAGCCCAGGTCAGCCTCACAAACTCATCCCTCCACTTGGGGTTGTTCTCAACTATGGAATTACTATCAAAGATATGAGGGATTTTGGGCCGTTGACGAATTAAAACCCAACCTGGTTGACTCATGGCGCTATTATAGAATTGGAAAACTTTCCTAAAGACAACTACGGAAAGAGGAAAATTGTTTCTAAGACAAAGGACCATAAAAGAGATAATGTTCCTCCAAGCGTTAGGAGGGAGTTGACAAGGGTTAATTTGTACATCGGCAAGCAAGCGAGGAAAAAAATTCATGGAATGGGAACCTAAGACCCGCGGTCAGGGCTCCTCGATAGATAAATAAAGTATCCCCCTCCCAATTACAAGTCCTATCCCCGGGGGCGGCTGGAGTGATCCTAAGGTGGGGTGGAAGTCTGTACAGGGTGTTCATGGACTCTATCCTACCATCTAACTCATGAAAGGTGTTACCATGGTTATACGAATCTAACTCAGATAGAGAGGGATATTCATCACCTCTCGAGTTAATCATATCAAGTAGGGAAGTATATGGAGATTGAATTTGAATGTTTGTACCTCTCTTAGAGACATTCATCTTCTACAAACGAGCCAAGTCATGATCCACCATTGATATGCTTCGATTGAAGGCTTGAAACCCAAAAAAACCTGAGAAAGGTGGAGCTGCGGTGGCTGAGGACACCGAAAATCGCCTTCTCAAAGGAAGAACTCTAGAGAGATTTATGAGAGAAAATGAGAAATGTGAAGTGAAGTGAGGATTCTCACTTCACACTACACTTATATAGGAGAAAAGCTCGGAATACGAGGCGTTTCTAGGCCCATTTAGCCAGGCCCAACCTAAAAGCCCATCTACCAGAAATATCAGGAATAATCTAGAAGCAACTGTGGAAAATGAAGGGTCGAAAATCGACCAGAATTTTAAAATGGTTCGATCAGAGTCCTAATAAAAAAAAATCCTAATCGATACTTCAATCGATCAAGAGGGAAGAAACCTATTAAGTTCGATCAGAGTCCTGATCGACGCCAAACAGAATCCTGATCGATACTTTATTCGAACAGAAGGAAAGAAATCCCCTAAGTTCGATCAGAGTCCTGATCGACGCCAAACAGAATTCTGATCGATACTTTATTCGAACAGAAGGAAAAAAATCCCCTAAGTTCGATCAGAGTCCTGATCGACACCAAACAGAATCCTGATCGATACTTTATTCGAACAGAAGGAAAAAAATCCCCTAAGTTCGATCAGAGTCCTGATCGACCCCAAAAAGGATCCTGATCGATATCTCATTCGAGCAAGAAGGAAGAAAAACACTAAGATCGATCAGAGTCCTGATCGACACAGAAGAGAATTCAGATCGATATTTCATTCGATCAGAACGGTAGAAAGCCACCTAGTTCGATCAGAATCCTGATCGAAATCGATCAGGAATTCTGGTCGATTAAGCCCATGCTTCAGTCGACTAAAGTGTCACTTTGAAGGCCAGTTCGATCAGAGTCCTGATCGAAATCGATCAGGAATCCTGGTCGATTCCGCATAGATCCTGATCGAAGATCACGTCGACCAGAATGTTAGTTCCTGAGCTAGTTCGATCAGGATCCTGATCGAAATCGGTCAGGAATCCTGATCGATTTTTTATACATCCTGATCGATTTTAAGGCAGAAAATTAGGGAAAAATCCAGAAATTAAGGATAAATCCCAGAAATTAAGGATAAATCCCAGAAAATTAGGGAAAAATCCAGAAATTAAGGATAAATCCCATAAAATCAGGGAAAACCCAGAAATTAAGGGAAAAATCCAGAAAATTAGGGAAAAATTCCTGGAAATTAAGATAATTCCTGAATTAAAGGAAAAGTCGTTGTAAATGTGTAGGTCGCTCCACACTTTACGCAAAAACGAAACCCTGTAAGGGAATGAATAGACTTAACTTCTGCGAAACCTAATCAATGTTTCCCAAAAGTTGGGGGGCAAATGATAGGGATAAATAAATCCTGATTATATAATTAAATATTGCAAGGTGTAGGGCTGCTAGGCCCAATAAGAAGATGTATGACATTCAGACCAAGAAGGTCAACACATTGATCAGGCCTGATGGACCAGATCAGGCCTGATGGAACAAAGAAGGCCCAAAAGCCCTGATTATTTATTAATTTCGTAATTAATAAATAAAGGAGGAAAACAGCTATTAAGATAAGTCCTAGCGGGGATATAAATCCTTGTAGATTGGCCTCAAGGGGACCTAAAAGGATAGGGAATCAGTTTCCTACTATCTAGGACTCCAAAGTCCATTCTAATTATGAGACTTGCCCACCAAGTCTCCTATACCAAGTCCAATTCAAGGACTCTCAACATCTATATAAGGGGTCTCGCCCCACAAATCAGAACTACATTTTTGGCTTGATTCTCTATTTCACAGAGATACGTAGGCATCTCGTAAAGGCAGAATTAAGCTACGAAACACGAGAGCAGTCATTAAAGGCCTTGAGCTCCCGAATCTTAGTAATAAATACAGCAAATAATAACCTTAGTTTTTTATCCATAACAAAACCTAACCAAGTTCAATATCGAAATTTGCTTGTGTTAAAAGATTTCCACATAAATAATTACTTCAAACATGGTATCTTTAGTATATTAGAGACTATTAGGTCAGCATCTAGCACAGTTATCCTCATTGGATTGAATAGTTACAGAAACATTCATATCACTATCAGAGTTTAGAAATTCACATCAGACAACAATCAGCACTTAGGTAAATTTCAGTTTAAGCACATATTACATAAAGAGAGTAATATCTGTAAATACTGATCATAAAGTCTGATGTATCAGAACATAAACTAAAAAGATTTAGAGAAAGAACCTGAAACCATCCCAAGTTCATTTACCAATCTTGTAAAAGTAGCTTCATATAGTGGTTTTGTGAAGATATCTGCTAGTTGTTGATCTGTTGGAACAAAATGTAATTCCACTTTACCTTCCATCACATGTTCCCTTATGAAATGGTACCTTATACTGATGTGCTTTGTCATTGAATGTTGAACTGGATTACCTGTCATAGCAATAGCACTTTGATTATCATAGTAAATAGGAGTTTTAGAAAATTCCAACCCATAATCCAGTAACCGATTCTTCATCCAAAGAATCTATACACAACGGCTTCCTGCAGCAATGTACTCTACTTCTGTAGTTGATGTGGAAATTGACTTTTGTTTCTTGCTAAACCAAGAAACAAATCCGCCTTCAAGAAATTGGCAGCTTCCACTTGTGCTTTTCCTGTCAATTTTGCACCCTGCAAAATCTGCATCTGAGTAACCTATTAGCTTAAAGTCTGATTCCCTAGGATACCATAATCCCAGATCAGCTGTACCCTTAAGGTACTTGAAAATTCTTTTCACAGCTATTAAGTGAGGTTCTCTTGGATCTGCTTGAAATATTACACAAAGACAGGTAGCATACATGATATCAGGTCTACTTGTAGTTAGATAGATTAGTGAGTCAATCATACCTCTGTAATCAGTAATATCTACTGATGTACCAGTATCCTTATCCAATTCTATTGCAGTGGCCATAAGAGTGGATGCACTTGAACAATCTTGCATTCCAAATTTCTTTAACAAATTTCTGGTGTACTTAAATTGACAAATAAAAGTTCCTTCTTCATTCTGCTTGACTTGAAGGCCCAGAAAATAGCTAAGTTCTCCCATTATACTCATTTGATATCTTGACTGAATTAGCTTGGCAAACCTCTTATAAAGTCTGTCATTTGTAGAACCAAAAATGATATCATCAACATATATCTGCACCAAAAGTAAGTCCTTTTCATGGTTGCGATAGAATAAAGTTTTGTCAATAGTCCCTCTATTAAATCCACTTTCCAGAAGAAACTGAGCTAATGTCTCATACCATGCTCTTGGAGCTTGCTTAAGGCCATAAAGTGCTTTATCAAGTCTGTAGACTTGATGAGGAAATTTTGAATCTATAAAACCTGGAGGTTGTTCAACATATACTTCTTCTTCCAATTCTCCATTAAGAAAAGCACTTTTCACATCCATTTGAAAGACTTTAAACTTTTTGTGAGCAGCATAAGCCAAAAATATCCTTATGGCTTCCAGTCTAGCAACTGGTGCAAATATTTCATCATAATCAATTCCCACATGTTGAGAATATCCTTTTGTAACCAGCCTTGCTTTATTTCTTGTATTTATACCATCACTGTCAGTTTTGTTTCTGAACACCCATTTTGTACCAACAACAGATATGTTCTTTGGTCTTGGCACTAGAGTCCAGACTTTATTTCTTTCAAATTCATTTAACTCTTCCTGCATTGCTTGCAACCAATCAGCATCTTGAAGAGCTTCTTCCACTTTCTTTGGTTCAGTCTGAGATAGAAAAGAATGATAGAGACATTCATTTGATGTTGCTTTTTTAGTTCTCATAACTGCTTCAGGATCTCCAATAATCAAGTCAGGTGTATGTGCTTTAGTCCACTTCCTTGCAGATGGAAGATTATCTCTAGAACTGGATGCTCCCCCATGATCCATGTTGTCTCCATCAACATTATCTGATGCTCCCCCTGAAATCATGCTCTCTGAGTTGGATTCTTCAGAATTTGGGTTTCCAGAATTATCAAAACTTGGCCCATCAGAAATTGATGAATCAGAATTTGAGTTTCCAGAATTATCAGAATTTGGCCCATCAGAACTTGATGAATCAGAACTTGAAGAGCCTGTTCTAGGTTCTGATGCTTCTTGAGATGTGGTTGGATCTTCAATATGCTCCCCCTGCACAAGTGCATTTTCCTTTGGCGTAGTCACCACAGTTTCAATTACATCAGAGTTAACCCATCAGAGTTTGTAGTATCAGGATTTAGATTATCAGAATTTACAGAATCGGAATTTAAAACTTCATTCTCAAATCTCAGCTGATCATGATCATTGAAATCTTCAAGTCCAGTAAACTTCTTATCATCAAAAGAGACAATTATAGATTCCATGACAACCCTTGTTCTTAAATTGTAGACTCTAAAGGCTTTTGTGGAAAGTGGATATCCAACAAAGATTCCTTCATCAGCTTTTAGATCAAATTTGGATAGCTGTTGAGGATGAGTCTTAAGAACAAAATACTTGCATCCAAATACATGAAAGTACTTCAGATTTGGCTTCTTTTTCTTCACCATCTCATATGGTGTCTTTTTATGCTTGTTGATAAGTGTTTCATTCTAAGTAAAACAAGCAGTTTGCACAGCTTCAACCCAAAAGTAGGTTGGTAACTTTGCTTCATCAAGCATAGTTCGTGCAGCTTTAATAAGAGTTCTATTCTTTCTTTCAACAACTCCATTTTGCTGTGGAGTTCCAGGAGCAGAAAATTCCTGCTTTATTCCATGGTCTTTGCAGAACTCTTCCATAATCATATTCTTGAATCAGTGCCATTATCACTTCTTATTATTTTCACAGAGTCTTTGATCAACTTATCCAGTGGTTTGACATGATCAATCAAGTTAGATGCAGTTTCACTTTTTGTGTGCAAGAAATACACCCATGTGTATCTGGTAAACTCATCTACTATGACCATAGCATATTTCTTCTTTGCAATAGACATGACATTCACTGGACCAAATAGATCAACATGTAGTAGGTGATAAGGCTCAAGAATTGAAGATTCAATCTTGCTCTTGAATGAAGATTTTCTTTGTTTTGCCTTTTGACATGAATTACAAAGGCCATCAGGAGCAAATACTGATTTTGGCAGTCCTCTCACAAGATCTTTCTTGACTAGTTCATTTATATTGTTGAAATTTAAATGAGAGAGTTTCTTGTGCTAATCCCAGCTTTCTTCAATTGATGCTCTACTTAACAGACAAATTGCAGAACCATAAGAACTTGTTGAAAGCTTAGCTTCATAAATGTTACCATGCCTGTATCCCTTTAGAACAACTTTGCCTGTAGATTTGCTTATAACTTCACAGTGTTCTTCAAAGAAATCCACATGATAACCTCTGTCACAAATTTGACTAACACTCGGCAGATTGTGTTTAAGTCCTTAGACTAGAGCTACTTTTTCAATAATGACATTCCCAAGATTAATATTGCCATATCCCAGAGTTTTTCCCATGTTGCCATCTCTATAAGAAACACCTGAGCCATCTTTCTCCACAAAGTCTGATAGCAGGGCTTTATTTCCAGTCATATGTCCTGAACATCCACTGTCCAAAACTAGGATGTTTTTCCTGTTGCCCTGCAATCACAAAGACCACTAATGATTAGTTTTAAGGACCCAAACTTGCTTGGATCATTTGGCCTTATTAAGTTTGTTAACATTTGCAGCGGATTTAACATCAGAGTTTATGTTAACATTTTTCTTATCAGAATTTACAGTATCAGACTTTGCATCAGAACTTACACTAGAAGGTGTAATGCTAACTTTCTTCAGAGAAGGTTTTATTTGATAATAATCATAGTACAAACTATGATATTCCTTACAAGTATAAATTGAATGCCATAAACTACCACAATGAAAACAAGGATTTTGTGGCTTAAACCTAACAGACTGACTCTTAACTCCTGACTTAGAAGGTAAGGAGTTTATATTCTTATTCTTCCTGCAAAAAGAAGCCAGATGGTTAGAATTTCCACAGTTATAGCATTTCTTTCTAGGAGCATTAGGAAGAGGCATAAAATTATTGCTTTTATTCACACCTTCCTTTCCATTCCTATTTTTTCTACGTAGATTTACCATGTTTACATTCTTAATCTCTTTCAGTTTATACTTAAGCTGCTTCTTTGTCATTAAGCCTGTGTTAACTTCAATTGTCTTATTCTGTTTCAATTTGTCAAAAGTTGACTCTACCTTAACTTCTGTCTCAGTATCTATCATCTTTTCAGAATCAGACTTTACAGATTTAGCTAGAAACTTAACAGGATTTAACTTTGGCTTAATTTTATCATCTCCATAACCTAAGCCTTCTTTCCAGTTTCCACTACTTAACAAATTCTGAGTTGTTCTGCCAGAGTTAGTCCAAGTCCTGATAATCTCTCTTTCCTTTTCTAACTCAGTTTTTAGAGATTGATTCAATTTCAACACTTCATCTCTAACATAAAAAGCATCATCTCTTTCTTTCTGAGTTTGATGGAACATAACTAACTCCTTTTCTAAATAGTCATTCCTTTTCTTAAAAGCTAGATTTTCAGAAGTTAACCTATCACATGTTAAAGTCTGATCTCTATAGCTAATGAATATGGTTTTAAGATAAGATCTCAACTCAGTAATATCATCAGTATGAAAAGCAAAAGTTGTTTGAGGTACCTTTAACTCAGCAGCTTCAGAACTGCTATCAGCATTTGCCATCAGGGCATAGTTCACCTCATTCTCAGAATCTGAAGTGTTTGTCCAGCTTTTCTTCTTTGTGACAAGTGCCTTGCCTTTGTCACCTTTTTCTTTCTTACAATCAGGAGATATGTGGCCTTTCTCACCTCAATTGTAGTATTTAACATTTGAGTAATCTCCTCTGTCAGACTTTCCAGCTTTGCCTTCATATTTTCTGAATCCCTTCTTATCAGAACTTCCACTTTTCCTGGAAAACTTCTTTCCCCTTCTGAATTTCCTGTAGGCTATCTTTGTGATACCCTTCACCATAAGCGCACACAATTTCATCATCTCTTCATCAGCATCCATCTCAGATAGACTTTCAGTTTCTGAATCCTCATCACTATCAGAACTTGATGACTCAGTATCAGATTTTGTGATGAGAGCCTTTCATTTGCCTTTTTTGAGACAGCCACTTTGGGGGATTCCTCATCAGGCTTAAGAGCAACTGTTCTTGAATTTCTCCCATGCATCTTGCTTCTTTGATCCATCTCAAGTTCATAAGTTTTGAGCATACCATATGTAACACCCCCAAATCCGAGGTCGGGGATCCGGGTTGTCACGAGTTCCATTTCCCTTAATAACACCCAATCTTAATAAACAATCTACTACTCTGTACTATGACCCCACAATAAACACACACACCACAAGTTATAGTCTCAGAGATGAATATCCAAAAATAATACGAGTCGTTTTATTCCAAAATTATATGCCATTACACCTTAAAAGGGTTTCTGAATAAATTTACATTTCTTTGCCATTATTACAATTGATAAAGATACATAAGTCTGGTACATCAATAGTTGAAAACCTAGCCTATTGGTAGCTCCTACCTCAGCTACGGCGGCATCAACGCTTCCAGAAAACTGCGGAACGTTTTCTAACCGCTTGCAAATTGGAAGCTTGGTCTTGTTCATCTTGTCTATCTGATGTTGTGTGATGAAAGAAGAAATCAAGGGTGAGCAACAAGCCCACCAAAATAATATGTATACTGATTAACAATATATGAGCATTCTCATAGTACTCATGAAAGTCTTGGTCAAAAGAAATGAACCAAGCTGATATCTTAACGCGACCAAGTCGCAAAAATATTCAGTATATATATATTCATATATATATATATACTTTTCACAATCTTTGAAATCCTCTGACATGTATAATGTACACAGAGTTCCAGTTTATAACTGTATAAAAATATCGTTGCAAGGTGATCTCATATATCTAACCTTGTCTCAACGTTTTTCTGAAAATCTTTGACATGCACAAGATAATCATTAACTAGATATAAGTTGAAAAGATGAAGTTACAAGATACTCCAATATACTTATATCTTTTCCAAATACTACTTGAACTACCACCGTTCAATGTATAAATAGTTCATCCCATAGATTAAGCTACCAGACAAAACTTGTATAGAATCAATCTTTAAAATATCATCAAAATAAAATGAAGTTACGAGATACTTCATTTGATGCAAACATCATTTTGAAAACTCGACCCTGCCAACACTCAGCAATCGCCCTTTCTATCGAAGTGCTCTGGGTAGTGTTGCAGAAATATCCAATTGAATAATGAACTCATTACGGGAGTTTGCCGCGCCAGGAAGACCACTTACGATGATCAGTCGTAGTAGTACAACCCCACCATTTTCTACATGTAGAGGAGAACCTGTCGGATTTACTTGTCAACCGAACACTGGACTCCTAAGGAATAGACCGTCTTAGCGGAACTTCCGGGCCATTTGGGCCAATATAATAAGGTTGGGCCGGCGCTACTCGACCACTTACGCCACTCCTAGTTCAGATGAAATCCATGACTCTGAAACGTAAAGCTCGTCCCCCCTTTCCCCAAGAAGAAACTTGTTGATACGGCTCCACCAAGAAGTCGTATCTAGTTGGAAAGGAAAACTCACCGATATTTCCAAGGCGATGCCAGTTAATGGATTAACTTGTTCCAAGAATTTTACTTCCCGAGTGTTGGGTAAGTAATCAAAAACTCTTTTATCAAAATAGCAACCTTGTTGCGAATATGAAACACACCACAGAGCCGGATCCCTCAGGTTTTGAGCGAGTATTTAAATCCCCTTCGAAAGGAGGATCTTAAATATAAAAATGAGTTTTGGGATCCGCCCTAACCCTTTAAAATTATTTTGAAAACTCGAAAACATTTTTAAGAATGTTTGGAGTGATGCTGATTTAATAAAATAAATCAGTCCCAATATATTAGAAAATATCTGAATATTATTATTTAAATAATATTCCCATAAAGAATAATCTTTATAAAAATAATTGAAGTAGAAGTTGTAAAACTTATACTTGAAATGAATATTAAATAACCAAAGATATACTTATACGAAAGTAATATCTTTATTTGAATAATCAAAAGTAAGTTTGATTATCGACACATTATTCTTTAATAAAATAAAGAATATTACTTATTAAATAATCAGAGTCATATGTCCTCGAATGAATATTCAAAATAATATTCATTTAATAAAATAAAGCGGAGTCATAAGTCCTCGAATGAATATTCAAAATAATATTTATTTAATAAATTAAGCGGAGTCATAAGTCCTCGAATGAATATTCAAAATAATATTCATTTAATAAAATAAAGTTATCGAATAAACCTTATTCGATTAATAGTCTTGAAAACTATTCATATATATATATATAAATATATATATTATACTCCGGAACATCGACTCCCGGTTTTAGAAAAATGTTCACCTTTGGGTCCCCTATACTAAGGGTATACGCAAATACCGCTTATCTCTAGCATAGGTATTATCAACTGAATCAACAGATATATGTATCAAGATTACGAAACAGGCATGCATATATACCATATCACATGCTACAATATATCACAAGAATTTGCTAATTAACCATCATGCATCTATCACAAGATAATGCATATACAAATGTATACATCACCACAACAATATAACGGGTAGAAAACTTGCCTGAGCGACTGGGGGTGGTAAAAGTCCTGGGATGACTCTGGTAACCTATAAACCACATATAAGTTGGAATTAAACCAAAGTCGCTTAAGAATCTATACTTTAACCAATTAGACTCTAACGCTCGCTTTGCGCTTAATGATTCTCTTAAGTCGCTCGAGTACCCTCGGCTCCACCATTTTTAGTAAATTAACCATTAAGAGTTTTAAGGCGATTCTTTTGCGAGTACCTTACCAACTGCCTAATCCACTTTACATAAATGTTTCATACCCCAATTAGTCATTTAAGGTCCTTAACCAAGGTTTCAAAGTAAGGCGAGGGGTAATGGTTCGGTCGCGAAACGCCGTTACTTAAAATGGTCGTTTCTCCTAAACCGTACATCGGATTCAAACATACCACATATCAAAACGAAGCTCGTAACATGAACTATCTAATAATGGCAATGGTCAAAACCTAACAATGAGTTCTCGGGTCCTGATGTTAAGAGCAAAAACAGTCTAAAGTAAATCGGACATTACGACGGCCATGTTTACGCGATTTCCCAAATTTTTACCATTCCAAATCATATCAATCCAACTACCAATCAACAACAACTCAAGATACACATCAATGCTACTGATTTCAGTCATAATAAGCTCAAGGATCTCAATCCAATCATATATTATAACACCTCCAAATTCAACTAAACTACTTAACAATTAAGCTCGAATCATGCTTATCATTCAAATTACTACTCATCCATCCAACCCATCTCCAAACTTCAACATTCAAACTTATTACTAAAGGGTGTGAAGATTTATACCTTTCTTGGAGGGTGGAAAGTTACTAGGGAATCTCAAAGAACCTTGATCTATCCTTATATAACCTTGATCTTGCAAATGAAATCAAGAAACACAAAGTTAAAATTTGAAAACACTATTCACCCTAATCTTTGGTGAATTAATTAGCTATGAATCCATTTGAATCAAGAGCTTAAAATCATACCCAAGCTAAGTTATGAAATGTAGAATCCATAAAAACAAACCATGGAATTTATGCTTGAGTGGAGCTTGGACTTTGGATTTTTCTTCCTTGCTTTTTCCTTGAAAGCCGAGAGCAAAGATGAAAATGGGGAGAAAAATGCTTCTTGCTTGGTTGCCTAGGTATTTGTGTGGTGAATTACTTGGTTGCTTCTCTTTTATTTTAATTAACCATATTTAGAATTTACCATGGTTAAAAACACTTGGCTAATATTCCACCAATTCAAAATATCTACTAGGTCATGCTTAGGTCATCTTGATTATGTCATCCTTTTACACTTGTTTTCTTCTTATTGGTATGATGACATCATCACCCACTAACCTCTTTGATTAACCCCTAATTACTTGGCTAACGACCGCTGATCTGTTATACGGTTCTCTTAACTTTCGTTCTAGTTTATCGTTTGAGGGATCATACCCGGGATCTTATTACTTGGGTTCCCTTAACCTTTCTCAATACATTATATTTCTTTTATGATCCTCTCTTATAATCCTTGAATTTAAATCCTTGAATTTAAATTTTTTTAATAATGTTACCTTATACTCAATTCTTTCGGTATCTGGTGGATTTTCGGGAAAAATCAAAGTGTTCGGATTTGGATTCTGACGATCTTTACATACACTTATTTACTTTATGGAATACTAATACGATCTTAGAATTTCCATAACAGTACTCCTATATAGCGTGGTATGATAATTTTTCTTAATAAGCATCATCAGCAAATGTTACTATTCATCCGTATTTCAAAAATTCCAAAAATTGGGGTTATTACAGTCTCCCCTCCTGAAAAGGATTCCGTCCCGGAATCAGATAGAAATTGAGTAGGGATACTTTCTTAGCATTGCACTTTCTAACTCTTACGTAATTTTTCCCACATTGTGGTTCTGCCACAACACCCTGACTAGCACGATAACCTTTTTCCTAAGCACTTGTTCCTTTTCAATCTATAATCCTTCCTGGTTGCTCCATATAGGTTATGTCTGGTTGCATGTCTATGCGCTCATATGCCCCTATTTGTCTGGCATCCGAATTACACTTCCTTAACATTGATACGTGAAACACGTTATGACTTGCTACATGTTCGGGAGTAGGGCTAGCTCATATGCTATCTTCCCAATACGTCTTAATATATCCAAGGGTCCAACAATTCGTGGACTTAAACTTTCCTTTCTTTCCAACCCTCATCAATTCCTTTTTAAGGGAATACTTATAACAGCACTAGGTCCCCTATTTCATACTATTTGTCCTCTCGTGTCAAATTAGCATACTTCTTATGTCCATCTTGGGCTACTACCAACCGTCCTCTGATTAGATCTTTTATATCCTTGGTCCTTTGGACCACTGCTGGTCCGAGCATCTTGAGCTCTACAACTTCATCCTAACATAAGGGAGATTGACATTGTCTTCCCTCAAGGATCTCATAAGGCGACATCTCGATACCTGACATACGATCTATTATCGTGAGAAAACTCATCCGCGTTAAGTGATCATTCCAAATTCTTCCAAGTCTATTGCACAGACTCTTAATATAGCTTTTAGCATTAGAGCTTTTGCTTCTCAATACCCATTCATTTCCAGTTCGTAATCGCTACTACCTTCCGTTCCTAATATTATACTGGTTACACCTTTGCTCGTTAGTATTCTATAACCTTTTAATAATCGCGTGAACCTTAGTATCACGAACGCGTTAGAATCGGAATACCACCATACTTGGTACCACTTCCTCTCTAGCTGCCTCCATCTTCGAAAGCTTGGTCCTTCATATAGAAGTAAAAGAATTTATTGAGAGATCACTATGATCATGAACACTTGTTACATTGCATAGTTAGTACAGAAGGTGGCCAGCCTTTAGTACTTGACAAGCAATTAAACAATAGATGGTATCCTACTCGGCTTCTATCACACAGATAGATAGTCTTTCGGCAATACCTCCCCTTCTGGAAGGGTTGTTCTTCTCAGTTTATATGAAATGAAAAGAAGAGAAAAGAACGAATTGAAGAGAATTGTATATATGAAAAAAATATACTGCCACAAAATATCTGGCTTGGAACCTACCTCTGAACTATAGAGGTTTGTCATAGGTGAACAAAACATATGTATATATATATCAACATCAAGTATTATCGCATCGCATTTTGCATGCTTAAATATTTTTGCTATTCCGTCCATCATTCTATGGACCCATGCTCTTCCTCGAGCTTATACACAATCACCTTTGAAACTCCCTCGACATCGAGAATCGAATCTGGGATCTCATTCTATACATCATCCTTACTATAATTCTATGCTTGCACCGCAACCTTCCTCGTATAGTAATAGGACTCTCTATTGATAAGAAGGAATAAGTATTCATTAGGTAGATAATCTACTTAATTAGTCTATCAATGATAACTTATACACCAACACGACCCGATTAGTGGTACTCAATCTCAACATCCATTCCAATACAACTCTCACGGTTGTAATCGACTCATTACTCGCAGAATCATTGCTGCACTACTAGGGTCCACCGTTGACCTACTGTAATCATTCATTTTCCATGAAGTCTTAATAGCTAACTATACAGAGTCCATACATCTCGTATCGAATTCTTCTAAGGAGGTAACATGATCACCATTCATGATTCTTGAAGAACACTCCAAATTCTGACGTACTTTCATGACATGAAGCAGATAAAATTGCAGAAGAGTTTCAATCAAAGCAACGATAGCAGGTTAATACCATTATTAATCATATGCCTTAAATAGAAGACTTAACTCAAAGGTTCATCTAGTCCTTTTTTTTTTTGAAACATGGTCCTGGCTTATCTCAAGATAGTACCTTCTGAGATAGATAGCCCGCTCATGGCGATTACACGAATTAAACCTTTACCAACTACTATTACGGTTGGGTATTACACAGTCATCAGAAGGAATGTCAATCTTCCAAACCATAATACAACCTTCACAGCTTTAACCATCATCACTGTATTCCTTTGGCACAAGCGCCTATAATTATCCTCTTACCTTTAAAGTGTCGGCCACCTCTTTGGCCTTTCCTGATAGTAAAATTTCCTTATAGTCAATGTCATTTTAACCACCTCCAAATAAATTTTCTACCTCATTTCAATCACTGCTTATGTGAAGATGTTTTCCTTAAAATCTGATGAGTAAAAAAAAATAAAAAAATAAAAAAATATCACCATTTTTTCATAAGTTATTGCCTCAGTCTTTAGATATTAATCACTGTCTCGACTGACTCTCACTCATACCTAGAACATCTTTTATCTTAGGTCCTAATTGCCCTGAACAATTTCGACCTTTACTGGTTCGATCCATACTTTCTCGTGGTTTAACACGTGCCCCACTTGGCATCATTATAATTACGTCATATTTCCTTTATCAATATTTCTATTCTTGAGAATTTTGAATATTACCTTTCTCCTTGTAAAACCTCTAAGGTTATCCTTGAATCGTTCCTCCTGTATTCCCTAGATACAGGGCATATCAAGATACCATTTACTAATACTAGAACCATTGTCTATATACTTTTGAAAAATTTCTCCACTGATCCTTAAAGATTGTTGTTACCTTAATCCTTTCCAATTCATACTGTCAAAACTCATATTATCCCTATTAAGGGTGAAATGCCAACCTTTATGCATTCCCCTAGGATTCATTTTAAGTTACTGAGGTTCTATCCTTAATTCCACCTTTAAAAGATACTTACACTCTTCCATGGATAAATCAAGTCATATCTACTTGATAGATTACCTTATTCAATCATTCTCACTTCGATAGTCTATACTTAATTTCACAATAGCATCCTTATTCAAACTGAGGTCAATCCATATGGCCTCCAAAAGATAACAACGGTTTTTTTTTCACTTTGCTTGCCTAATTTGGTAATGACAACAGGGATGTTCTGGGAGATATTGGTCGTGTTCATCGTGAACTTCTTCTTAATAATTCCTTATTTACTTTTGTTGTTTATCTCAACAGTCATCTCAATGTTAGGATATCTTTCATACCTGGCGTCTCCATTTCTGGGTATCAAGCCACCGGTCTTACACTTCACATTCTTGAAGGTCACTTATTTCATCCAATTTTCCTAATTTCTTACTTCCTTGCCTCCTCAGTCTATCCGTGTCTCATTATTTATCCTTCGAACTATCTCAAGGTTTCCTCGAATCCTCCCAACTTATAGGGGATAAAATATATGTATCTTTTATGCCTTCAACCATCAATTTTAACTCATGGTGAATCACCCTCATCCTGACGATTACATACTTTTCTATTTCTATTGGTACGAGTCTTTAGGGTTTCCTCATACCCAACTCCCTTATCATTCCTCAAACTCTATTGCCTTTATATTCCTTTCCACTTCAGTTTCTTTTTATTTTCCTTTCTCTTATCATTATTTAACGAACCAACACAACATAAGCATTGATTTCAAACATCCCGTCATTCTGGATTCGTGTCCTCAGAACGAATCTTGACAACTTTTACAACTTAGATTCATAATTCATCATACTCGTCTGCCTTTGTTCTGGCTCTAAAGCTTTTACACTATCTCCATAACCTTGGGATTTACTTTCTCGAAAAAAAAAATTGACTGAACTTTAATCAGTTTATCATAACCTCTTGCTCCGTGCCTTTCTTGGTCTTTCACCAGTGGGTGGTCTCTCTCTTAGGAGGGTAAGTGACAAAAACAGTCTTTTGTGATTCGTCAATCATTTAGAATCTCAAATGATTCATGTATTTCCTTTAGCCAGGCTCTTGCCTCGACTGGGTCAGCTTGTTCCTTGGAACTCTGAGAACTTAGAGACTTAAAGAACCTGAAAGAATTTCTCACCGCATTGTTTCCTCAGGGTGGTGGTTGGGGATAATAGTCTAAATTCTGTCTAAAAAGGTCCATAAATTGTCGTATAGGAGTACCGTCTCGGGTCCCCTTTCCTTACGACTCCCGTTTCCTTAGTCTGGACGTTCCCTCATTCTCCCCATAATCGGGGTCATCCTACATATTTTAAATCCTCATTTTCCACTCCATTATGTTATGGGTTCCTTCTATCTTGATGGCGACCTCCCTGACTATCACGTTTGGGGTTTGCTCTAAATCTTATTCTTCAAACTAGCTTTCATCTAAGATTTCAACTTTAAGCTCTTGAACATTTGGAACCCAAATTCTGTAGGAATACCTCATTATTCCCTTATCATCTTTCTCGGTATTAATCTCTTATCTATTTTTTGGCTCTATGCCTTCATTCATCACTTTTTCTTGGCACAATATGATCTTTTCCGATAATTCGGACTGTATTGCAATCTCAAACATCTTTTCGGTACCGGCTCCGGTTACCTTCACTTCTATTTTCATTTTCTCAAAATCTCTCATAAACTCTCCCAAAGACATTATCATCTTGAGTTTCTCCTTTTTTTTTACTAAGGGCATCAGCCACCACATTGGCTTTCCCCGAATGATAAAGGGGCTACTATCTTTACGAACTTGAACGAACCTCCGGTAGTAACCGGCCAATCCGACCTCTGGTAGTTTCCCTAACCATAGTCATCAATTCCTCAGTGGTCCTTCATTCATTCTTGTCAGGATCCTCCATGGGATTCTTCTCAGCAACAATCCCTTCTAGGATAACATCCTCAACCGCTACATCCTCAATATGAAGATCATCCGGTCCCTCGTTAGGATGCTCTATCGGATCCACAATCTGATCTCCAATAACTAATAAAACATCATCGCGTGTTGCTCCTCAACCTCAGGGTTCGGAGTCCCGCTACCATATACGATAACGAACTACGCTTCTATCATGATATTTATAAGGGTTCCCATAAGGGTTTTAACTGTCAGTACTACGTTAGGTAGCCCGACTATGAACTTGGCAAGAGTTCTTATTATCTTAATGAACTTATTATCTTAACGTCACATCATCTCTGAGGTTTATAACGCTTGGCTTTGATACCATTTCTGTAACACCCCCAAATTCGGGGTCGGGGATCCGGGTTGTCACGAGTTCCATTTCTCTTAATAACACCCAATCTTAATAAACAATCTACTACCCTGTACTGTGACCCCACAATAAACACACACACCACAAGTTATAGTCTCAGAGATGAATATCCAAAAAAACACGAGTCATTTTATTCCAAAATTATATGCCATTACACCTTAAAAGGGTTTCTGAATAAATTTACATTTCTTTGCCATTATTACAATTGATAAAGATACATAAGTCTGGTACATTAATAGTTGAAAATCTAGCCTATTGGTAGCTCCTACCTCAGCTACGGCGGCATCAACACTTCCAGAAAACTGCGGAATGTTTTCTAACTCCTTGCGAATTGGAAGCTTGGTCTTGTTCATCTTGTCTATCTGATATTGTGTGATGAAAGAAGAAAGCAAGGGTGAGCAACAAGCCCACCAAAATAATATGTATACTGATTAACAATATATGAGCATTCTCATAGTACTCATGAAAGTCTTGGTCAAAAGAAATGAACCAAGCTGATATCTTAACGCGACCAAGTCACAAAAATATTCAGTATATATATACATATATATATACTTTTCACAATCTTTGAAATCCTCTGACATGTATAATGTACACAGAGTTCCAGTTTATAACTGTATAAAAATATCATTGCAAGGTGATCTCATATATCTAACCTTGTCTCAACGTTTTTCTGAAAATCTTTGACATGCACAAGATAATCATTAACTAGATATAAGTTGAAAAGATGAAGTTACAAGATACTCCAATATACATATATCTTTTCCAAATACTACTTGAACTACCACCGTTCAATGTATAAATAGTTCATCCCATAGATTAAGCTACCAGACAAAACTTGTATAGAATCAATCTTTAAAATATCATCAAAATAAAATGAAGTTACGAGATACTTCATTTGATGCAAACATCGTTTTGAAAACTCGACCCTGCCAACACTCAATAATCGCCCAACCGTAGCCTTTCTATCGAAGTGCTCTGGGTAGTGTTGCAGAAATATCCAATTGGATGATGAACTCATTACGGGAGTTTTCCGCGCCAGGAAGACCACTTACGATGATCAGTCGTAGTAGTACAACCCCACCATTTTCTACATGTAGAGGAGAACATGTCGGATTTACTTGTCAACCGAACACTGGACTCCTAAGGAATAGACCGTCTTAGCGGAACTTCCGGGCCATTTGGGCCAATATAATAAGGCTGGGTCGGCGCTACTCGACCACTTACGCCACTCCTAGTTCAGATGAAATCCATGACTCTGAAACGTAAAGCTCGTCCCCCCTTTCCCCAAGTAGAAACTTGTTGATACGCCTCCACCAAGAAGTCGTATCTAGTTGGAAAGGAAAACTCACCGATATTTCCAAGGCGATGCCTGTTAATTGATTAACTTGTTCCAAGAATTTTACTTCCCGAGTGTATATATAAATATTCATATATATATAAATATATATATTATACTCGGGAACATCGACTCCCGGTTTTAGAAAAATGTTCACCTTTGGGTCCCCTATACTAAGGATATACGCAAATACCGCTTATCTCTAGCATAGGTATTATCAACTGAATCAACAGATATATGTATCAAGATTACGAAATAGGCATGCATATATACCATATCACATGCTACAATATATCGCAAGAATTTGCTAATTAACCATCATGCATCTATCACAAGATAATGCATATACAAATGTATACATCACCACAACAATATAACGGGTAGAAAACTTGCCTGAGCGACTGGGGGTGGTAAAAGTCCTGGGATGACTCTGGTAACCTATAAACCACATATAAGTTGGAATTAAACCAAAGTCGCTTAAGAATCTATACTTTAACCAATTAGACTCTAACGCTCGCTTTGCGCTTAATGATTCTCTTAAGTCCCTCGAGTACCCTCGGCTCCACCATTTTTAGTAAATTAACCATTAAGAGTTTTAAGGCGATTCTTTCGCGAGTACCTTACCAACTGCCTAATCCACTTTACATAAATGTTTCATACCCCAATTAGTCATTTAAGGTCCTTAACCAAGGTTTCAAAGTAAGGCGAGGGGTAATGGTTCGGTCGCAAAACACCGTTACTTAAAACGGTCGTTTCTCCTAAACTGTACATCGGATTCAAACATACCACATATCAAAACGAAGCTCGTAACATGAACTATCTAATAATGGCAATGGTCAAAACCTAACAATGAGTTCTCGGGTCCTGATGTTAAGAGCAAAAACAGTCTAAAGTAAATCGGACATTACGACTGCTATGTTTACGCGATTTCCCAAATTTTTACCATTCCAAATCATATCAATCCAACTACCAATCAACAACAACTCAAGATACACATCAATGCTACTGATTTCAGTCATAATAAGCTCAAGGATCTCAATCCAATCATATATTATAACACCTCCAAATTCAACTAAACTACTTAACAATTAAGCTTGAATCATGCTTATCATTCAAATTACTACTCATCCATCCAACCCATCTCCGAACTTCAACATTCAAACTTATTACTAAAGGGTGTGAAGATTTATACCTTTCTTGGAGGGTGGAAAGTTACTAGGTAGCCTCAAAGAACCTTGATCTATCCTTATATAACCTTGATCTTGCAAATGAAATCAAGAAACATAAAGTTAAAATTTGAAAATACTATTCACCCTAATCTTTGGTGAATTAATTAGCTATGAATCCATTTGAATCAAGAGCTTAAAATCATACCCAAGCTAAGTTATGAAATGTAGAATCCATAAAAACAAACCATGGAATTTATGCTTGAGTGGAGCTTGGACTTTGGATTTTTCTTCCTTGCTTTTTCCTTGAAAGCCGAGAGCAAAGATGAAAATGGGGAGAAAAATGCTTCTTGCTTAGTTGCCTAGATATTTGTGTGGCGAATTACTTGGTTGCTTCTATTTTATTTTAATTAACCATATTTAGAATTTACCATGGTTAAAAACACTTGGCTAATATTCCATCAATTCAAAATATCTACTAGGTCCTGCTTAGGTCATCTTGATTATGTCGTCCTTTTACACTTGTTTTCTTCTTATTGGTATGATGACATCATCACCCACTAACCTCTTTGATTAACCCCTAATTACTTGGCTAATGACCGCTGATCTGTTATACGGTTCTCTTAACTTTCGTTCTCGTTTATCGTTTGAGGGATCATACTCGGGATCTTATTACTTGGGTTCCCTTAACTTTCTCAATACATTATATTCCTTTTATGATCCTCTCTTATAATCCTTGAATTTAAATCCTTTTAATCATGTTACCTTATACTCAATTCTTTCGGTATCTGGTGGATTTTCGGGAAAAATCAAAGTGTTCGGATTTGGATTCTGACGATCTTTACATACACTTATTTACTTTATGGAATACTAATATGATCTTAGAATTTCCATAACAGTACTCCTATATAGCGTGGTCTGATAATTTTCCTTAATTAGCATCATCAGCAAATGTTACTATTCATCCGTGTTTCAAAAATTCCAAAAATTGGGGTTATTACACCATAAATTTTATCAAGAGTAGTTTCATCAAGAGCATAGTTGTCTCTTATAGTAGTTGCCTTCAAATCTCAACTTTCAGGAAGAGCTAAAAGGAATTTAAGATTAGTATCTTCAAGATCATCTTCCTTATCCACCAGTGACAGATCATTCAAGAGTTTGACAAATCTGTCATATAAACCAGTTAATGACTCATCAGGTTTTGAGTCAAAGTGCTCATACTCTTGAGTAAGTATAGTCCTCCTGTTCATCTTAATTGAATCAATTCCCTGGCATCTTGTCTCCAAGGCATCCCATATCTCCTTTGCAGTCTTGTAGTTAATTACCCTGTTTGACATGAAATTATCAATGGCACTATGCAGCAAATGCTTTACCTTTGCATCCTTGGCAATAGATGAGATATCTTCAGCTGTATACTCACTTTTCTCCTTTGGTATAGTATGTGCTGGCTGATCTGCAACTACAACAGAGAGCTTGGTTGGCTTATGTGGACCTTCATTAATTCTATCAAGGTATTCTGGATCTGTAGCTTCCAAAAACATAGTCATACACACTTTCCATATGGGATACTCAGAAGGTTTCAGTATGGGAACCCTAATAGTCTCATATCGATTATGGATTTGAGTCTTTGGAGTTTCTTCAATTTTGGTGGGCTTGGTTGGAGTTTTCTCTTCTTCAGACATGATTGTTTTGGATCTTTACTGTATATGTGTTAACAGACTGCTCTGATACCACTTGTTAGGTCTCACACACTATAGAAGGGGGTTGAATACAGTGTCTAGTACAATCAAATCAAATTAAGAACACAAGTATGAAACACAGAATAATCTTATTAATAAAACAGTATTACAATGGAATCTCTCTCAGTGATGAACAAATATCACGAGAGCTGCTAGGGTTACAATGAATAATATTCTTGATTATGATAACACTTATAGTGTAAATCCTATGATGTGTTTATATAGACACACAGTTACAAGATAAACTTCTAATTGATATCGAACATAAGTCTGCATCCTAAAATATATCAACTAATTATCTTTTCTTCTAAGTATTCTATTCTTCATAGAATTCTTCTCCATGCATATCTCTTCTTGTGTTTATCTTAATCTTCTTTCCTTCAATCAGTCGTCTTTCTCATCTGACTGTCTTCTTAAGTCCTGATATTATCTCCTGATAAATATCTTCTGATATCTTACGTTCTGATAACTTAAGTTCTGATATCTTAAGTTCTGACTTCAGTATAAGTACTAATTTCCAGTTAAGACCTGATTTTTCCTGTGAGTTAAGATCTGAAAACTAAACACAAATCATTATTAGACATGACATCACAATTATATCTAACAATTATCATATTGAATCGTTTTAGAATTGGATGGTTTTATAAATGTGGACCAGATTCGTGGTCGGACCAGATTCGTGGTCATGTTAGGCCAATGTGTGCCTTGGATCCATTATATAGAGCAAAGCTGGGAGCCTTGCTCGGTGTTAGTGCGTGACTAATCAGCAGGCTAACCTTGTTTTTTTTCAAAATGAAAGTGAATATCCAATTCTAATCATTGCTTATCAAGAAACTTAATTCCTATGAATCATTTCAACTAATAATTATTTAACCTCAGTTATTGCTATTATGACTTGTTGAGCTAGTTAGCTCACTTTTGCAAATCTGTTTATGTTATTCTACAGTTGAAAAGGAAATTATTGGTAACGAGGATTCCCAGTCCAGTGTGCAAGCTAGGATTCCAGGTTAAGTTGGATTGAGTTAGCAAGAGCTTTATATTGTAGATGAGTTATGTAAAATTGTCATGATGATATCATTATCAGCTGTAAGTTGAACTAGTTGGGATTTGGTATGATTAGAGTTGGCAGTTTTACCCGACCCGACGGATACCCGACCCGTTCTGACCCGATTGGGTCTACCCGAACCCGATTTTTTGGATCTGGATCTGGATCTTATATTTAGACCCGAAAAAGTTTAGATCTGGATCTGGATCTTAGGTGTTCTGAACCGAGACCCGACCCGAAACCCGAAACCCGATTCAGACCCGATCCAAACCCAAGACCCGATAAAAACCCGATATAATATATATATATAAAGTATGTATATATATACATATTATATAAGTAATATATTATATAAATATATATGTTATATTGTATATTATTTATATATAACATACAATATATATGTATATATATATTGAAATATTTTGAATTATTAAATATGCATATTAACATTTTACTTAATTTTATATATGCGATACATAATTTACATTCATGTTATCGATATTGTGTTTTTCTTAAATATTGTTCATTAAATAATCAAAACGAGTGATTGTAAACAATTAAATTAGGAATGTTTCACACGTTTATTGTGCTAAATAAAACATGTGAAGCCCTTTTACATTCCTAAATTTAAAAAAAAAAAATCAATATTCATGTTTTTGATAGGAAGATAATTTTTTATTTTTATTTTTTAAGTATCCGATTTAGATCCGAACTGAAACCCAAAAAACCCGACGGGTCGGATTTGGATCTTCATTTTAGATATCCGGACCCGAACCCGAACCGAACCCGAATATAATGGATTGGATCTGGATCTTCAGAAACCCGATCCGATCCGACCCGTTGCCATCCCTTACGATGTAATAAAAGTTAAGGTTGTTGCTTGTTTTCATACTTTAACCTATTACAATCAGTGGTTGTGTAAAGAAGGGTCAATGTATATAATATTTTATATACTGGTATATATTTTATGTGTGTGTTGTGAACCCCAAACTTCTTACCCGGGTTTGGAGGGCATCACCGTTTTGGTATCAGAGATACAGGTTATAAGTCACTGAAACAAGCCTAGTTTGTCGGGAATGGATAGAGGGTTAGAATTAGGATTAAGAAATAGAAAGGTAGGACATCAAGAAGTTTAGTGCGACTGTATAATAGGTTTTGGTATGATTCGTGATGAGATTCGAGATTCTTATCTAGTGACGCGATTTTCAGATAGCGGCGATGGCAGATTCTTTTATTTCGGGATCGTCTGATCATTCGAAACCTTTAGTCGGAGGACCATCATCTTATTCACGCCCTGCTCTTCCACCGATATTAGCCATATCAACTCCTGTTACGACGATTGCACCTTTTCAATCTATTATCCCATCCCCTGTTGTGAGACTATCTATTCAAGGATCCCCCACATGCTGATTCTGGTTCTTACCGGATATTTAGCTGTGAGCGCATCTTTTCTGTCTACCCTACACCTTGTTCTATACCATCAGTTTAAAACCCGTCTTATGAAGTAACAACACCTATGAGGATGGATTCGAGAGCTACAGCATATGGTGAGTACACGAGGTATTAAGAAAGGTGAGAAGGAACTTAGAGAGAGAATTTAGGTATTCCGAAGGATAGCTGCTACCAGGTCATATGTAGCTACTAGTAAGTATGCCACCGATGATTATCTTGTGGAGTGAGCTAGATGGATTTTAAAGGAGTTTGAGAAGATTGGAGATCAAGATTTTTCTTGGAATTAGATGATGATGTTATGACCAAATATGATACATATAGTAGTAATGTGATGTGATATTAGTCGACCTTGTTTTATAACATAGATTTGATGATTACTGGATAGATTTGTTATACTTAATAATCATAAGAGATGATGATGGGAGTGTTACCGGTATGGAAGACTAGAATTGAAGTTACGAATAAGATAATATACAACGGCAATTGGAGTTTTTGTCGATCAATGAAGGCAAAATGGACCCAGTAAGGGGTAGAAGATATATGGAAATGAATGAGCTCTTATCTGATTGTTTCCCTAATTTAATACCTTGTAGTTGTTGAGAAGGACAACAACCAACTCATATAGTAATGACGACCAGGTATATGATTTTCAAAATTTTAAACAGTTTTCAGAAGAGATTTTCTTAACAATTTTTTCTAAAAGTCCTTTAAACAAAACAAGTTTTAACAAACTTAGTTGTCAAACTACTACTTGAGTTTCTTGTTTGTTATAAGATTCAGATTATTCAAAAGAATACTTGTTCTAGAAGTTAGTATGGTTCATTTAGAAGGCCAAGTGGACCCGCTATTATGGAGAAGATTTGATTGTTCCTAACAGAAGAATACAAATCTTTTTTGATAAGTTTAATGACAGAAACAATGTACGGAGAAACTATTCATCCAAATTTTGAGACTATTAGAGTTTAAAGAATACGTCGATTTACAAGAAACCAAGTATGATCAAATAAGATTAAGAAATTTTCCAGACTTTTCTAAAGAAAGAATGTTATTAGCAAAGGAGTCGATATGTTGAATGATCACTAGCGTAAGCGAAATTTGAAGTTATGATTGTAAATCTCGTAAGAGTGCAAATATGGTCGAATTATAAAAATATTGAACATGGAAGCGTGATGCTAAAGATTCAAGACCTAATAAAAGGGAATTTATTCTAATGATCGATTTAAGAAGACATTTCAGAGAACTTTTTAAAGTTAATATATGACTCGTAATGGGATCTATTGATCGGACAAACATTAAAGCTGTAAATAGATGAAATGTGGATGGCGACCAATGATATCATTCTTTTCTATAATACCATATATTCTTATGAATCTTGAATAAAGTATGAACTTCTTTTATGATCAGCTCTATGAGGTGATAAGAAAATTGTTGTATTCCTTTTAAAATCATTTTTCCCCTCAATTCTTGTTTTCTGATTGAGACAAGCAATGTTATGGTGTGACTCCTTAACAAATAGTCTGGTGGGACACCACCTAATCATGTGTTGTATGCCATATAGTATAAAAGACTGGCCATCTTGAGTATAAATATGGTTGTCTCACTCATATCTAAATCATCATTCATTCTTTCCTCTTCAATTATGACTTATTGATTTATAGATCCTTACGATTGTTTCTTTGTACTGTTATTCCTTACAAAAGGTTTCCAATTAGAATCATATACACAAATTCCCTTCTTGTGCAAGGTCTATTCTTTGAATGTTTTAAAAGAAAGTGAAATGAACCCGTGTAGCAGATGGAGTTACATGATTGTTAGTCCCTAACAATGCAACAAGAATTATAGAAGGAGGGTTGAATGGAATTCTTGAACCTTTTTCAAGAAAATATAAAATGTTTTAGCTTAATGTTATGTAAGTGTTTGATTTGCAAAGTGCGGAATAAGAAGTTAGTAAAATCAAAACACAAGTAATTAAAAACACAAGTCTTTAAAAACTTTCTGGTGGATTTGAATGTATCCACCAGAGATATATATTATATCAAGAGAACTCTGTCTAGCAAGATTAGCTCACAGCTTCTTACAAATATGAACAACTAAGTTTACAAAGAAATGTTAAGGATGCAGCTTATAATTGTTTCTCTGAGATAATGTTCTTAGTCTTGTTCTTGTTGTTCTATTTGCTACTTCTTGGTTTAAATATCACCAAGATTACAAAGTAATAAGACAAGATAATAAAACAAAACCTATCAAGTCTAATACTATGCTGCTTCATTACTCTATTCCAGCATCTTTGAATATCTTCATAATAGCATAGAAATGGCAATGCTTCTTTGTTCTCTAAAACCCAGTTGAATAGGCTTCCACATTCCTTTTGCATATACTCGACGCATGTGACTGTGTTGTCACTGTCAATGGATGTTTGAATTGATTATCCGTCGGGTACATGATCATCCGTCGGGTTGCCTTGTTGATCATCCTTCGAGTGGCATTGTTGGTTATCCGTCGGGTAGCTATCTGACACTTGACTTCATTTCATTTATGCAGAATTACAAGACATCATCTATGTACAATTAATCAACCTATTCTGCATATCTAATTAAAGTCAACATGACTTGAGTGCTACTACAGAATCTAAACAAGGAGTGTGCAGAAATGTGCTATAGACTCATTATTACACAAGCTACTCACTCGATGGATAAATCATCATCCGTTGGGACTATATTGAGTCATCCGTCGGGACTATAATCCTTATCCGTCGAGTGCTACATTTTTCACTAAGTAAAATCTACTAAGGTGTTTTTTTAATGAAATCATCAAGATCATAATATATCCACAATAATCTCCCCCAATTTATGTCTACTGGAATTTTAGCCATAAATTAAGAGAAACATGATGATAACAAAACACCCTAAAAATACAACTTTAAAAGTAAGTAGATAAAACTGTAAAGTGCTTCAAATAACAAAATGCACAAAGATTAGCTCATAGTCATTTTCAAGGTGCTCCTCTAGCCTGAGCAGATTAATCTAATTCCTTGAAAATCTGGATCTCTTTCCAATCTTTCTGTTGTTTTCTTTTATCTGATTTTGGAGCTGTCTGTGGAATTCCAGTTCATCAGATTCTGAGAGATTTAGATTTTCTTGCATTTCCAAAAGAGTCTCATTGCTAGAGATGCTCAATTGGTCTTCTAATCTGGAAAATCTTTTAACTCCTTTGTCATCCATGAACTCCATCAGCCAGTGGGGCCTTAGATGCACTCTACTCCCTGTGTAAGGAATAGTTAGAGTCTTTGGGAGTGCATCTTTAGCTCTAATACTCCTCAGTTCTTCAATCTTCTTTAGAACAAGTCTTCTTGCAGTTACATTGAATCCAAAGTTCTTCTTGAATGATGAATAAACCTTTTTTAGCACAGATTGGCTTTCTTGAAAGATCCTGTGAAGTGGCCATTGAATCTCATTTCCTCCCTTGTACTTGAAAACTAACATTTCAGGTAGATTCCTGTAAGCATCAATCCCTTTAACTTCTTCCAGTTCATCTAGATAGAGGTTTAGATTAGAGAATTCCTTGATGTCACATAAGTACATGTAATCTCCCTCGTTGATTTTGGATTGAGCTTTGGTTAGAGATTTGGATTTGAGAGGTGACAACTTCACTTTCTTGACTGCTCTTGACTTTGTTCTCTTTGGCTTGTTAAGGATTGGCAAATTGAAGTCAGGAATTGGTAGACTTTCCCAGTCTATTGGTTCATCCTTATGCACAATAGGTTCACCATAAATGTTTCTGTAAGGATCCACCACCTTAATGTCTTCAAATACCACTGAGGGTTTTGATGTTTGAGTTGTAGTTGGAATGGATTCCTTGGGAAACTGATCCTCCAATTCCTTACCAAAAAAGTTCAATTTCCTTTTTGTTCTTTTGGCCAATTCCTTGTATCTGTGAGATTTCTTCTGTTGTGGTTTAACTTGCTTCTTTGGATCTTGAGATTCAGTGATTTCAGATGGCTGAGCAGGAATTTGTTGTGTTGGTTTCACAGCTTGTAGCTTGGCCAAGATAGCAGCTTGCTCTTTCTTTTGTTTAACCTTTTTAGCATCTAGAGCAGCTTGCTTCTTTTCTTGCTTCAATCTTACCTTTTCTTCTCTCTTTGCTTCAGCAAATTCAGGATGTCTAGCCACCACACAAATTTCTTTACCATTCCTGAAAACTTTAGCAATTCTCCTTTTCAAAGCTGAATCAGCTGGATCCTTGTAGAAGGCAATGGATCTTGACAACAGTTTCTTCTCATTAGGCTTTGGTGTCTCATACACTGTATCCAAAGGGTTCTTTAGTGATGATTTTGGATAGTTCACCCTTGGCTTCAAAAGTACTTCAGCCTTTGGAGATTTGATGCAGGATGGTTATCCTCTATCCAGATAGTTCATGCTCATTTCATTCACAGAGATTTGCCTGACTTGAGAGTGATGAATGGCTGACTTTTCTGGCTTCTTTGCTAGCCCAAACTTCTTTTGAATATCCTCATCAATTTTCTCCCAGTTGATTGGATTCAACTGCTCCTTTTCAACTGCTTTCAAAGTAGCTGCTACTTCCTTTATTAGATCAATACTGTCCTTAGCTGGTGGCTTTGAGATAGTAATTGTAGGCACAATTACTTTGCTAACTTGAATGTTGAGCACTTTTTGCTCCCCCTCACTCCTAGAACTCTCTTGCTCCCCCTTTTTGTTATCATCAAGCTGAGTAGAGGAGGAGGTTTGTGCAGCCACTAGTTTCTGAAGCAAGTCTGTTTGTTGAGCTTGGTGTAGATGAATTGCTGTAAGAGATGCTTCCATTTCTGTCATTCTTGTATCCAAGGCATCTATCTTTGTGGCAAGATCAGAATTTTTCCTGAGTTGTCTCTTAATGTCAAGCATTGTAGCTTCTGGAAGTTTAGAGTCCATCTTGTCAAAAATGGCCTTTTTCATCTCATCAATATCACATTTGATAGTGTTGACATCTTGAGCATGTTGAAAACCTTGGATTTGTTATAGTTGCAGAGAAGCAAGATGTGCTGGAAGGAGCTTTTTGGTGCTGGAATTTGTGGTGGTTTGAAGAGCAGAATTTATCTGATTTATGAGTTGAATTAGGGTTATCTTGAAGTAGTGTTCATTACATTGCTTTGAAAATGCCCAATATAGCATGCCTGATCTTGAACTAGAGCCTACTTCTCCCCCTATGTCCAATGGCTCTTCTTCACTATCTCCACCTTCACCTCCAAAGAATTCTTCTCAACCACCAGTCTCATAATCAACATCACCAGCTATAGAAGGCAAAGCTGTGATGGCATCCTTAGCTCTTTGCATGGACTGTGTGGTGTGTACCAAGTTTAGCATCCTTTCTGCATTGTCATTGCCCTATCAAGCTAGAAATTGGTAGGCTGGAAAAGGGTGAGTAAATGTCTCAGCATCTAAGGAGGTGGAATCTATAACCGCTTGAGTTTATTGAGATAGTCCCTCCCTGTCTGCATCCTGGACATTCATTAACTCACTTACAATAACATCCACCCTTATATCTTCAGTACCTGCTTTTCTCTCATTTTCTCTCTTTTCTTGCATCAAGGTCTCACCTTGGCTCACCACCCTCACACCCTCACCTTCACCATCTAAGGTGGGACTCCTCACACTCTCTTTTGCCAATCCTGAAGAACTAGATTGCATATTTTCACTCTTTTCCTCTCCTTTTTCCTGGGAGCAACCCAGACTCTCACTCAGTTCACTCCCTTCCCTCAATCCTAGGAGTGATTGTACTACCACTAAGTCTTCTGCACTTGAGATAATTGATGAAATTTGAAGTTGTGCAGAGACACTCGACAGATTAGGGATATCCGTCGGGTTAGCAGTTTGACTATCCGACAGATAACTGCTGTTAAGCTTATCTATCGGGATACAATCACTACTCGACGGATGAGCAGTAACCATCGAGTGAGTAGAAATGAATGTGTTTGGAGTGGAAACTATTGTGGACTCTGTGCAGATTGATGAGAATTTTGGCACAGATTTCTCAACAGTTCCTGAAAGAATTGGCAAGTGAGCCAATAAATCATCCAAAAGATGATGCTCACTTGCACTAGATTTTGGCTTCCCCAACAAAGTTAAAGAAGGGGAATCAGGAATTGATGTGTTGATCATATCCACATCCAGAGAGTTTATGGGAGAATTTGGTGTTTGAGGTGCTTCTATAACTAAAGATTTTGGCTGCGACTCCACATTTATTGGAGCCACGTCAAACTGACTTTAAAAAGGTGCATTGACTGTGTTTTTAGCACCAGTTTGCACAATATATGAACCCTGTGCATCCCCAAGGGTTTTTGGTTTCTTCTTTCTAGTATAGGTTTGGGGTGAGCTTGTGTCCCTTACCCTTTTGGCATGTGCTCTTGGCTGAGAGCTTTGTTCAATAGTCACATCCTTTTGGGAGGATGCAACTAGCAATGAGCTTATGTCCTTATTAAGCACTACAGTTTGTTGGGAAACTGCAGTGTGGCTAGGCTAGGAAACACTCACCTCTCTAACCTTATCCTTAGGGTTTCTTTGATGTTCACCCTGTCCCTCACCTTTCTTACCCACCTTCACACTCCCCTCTTTTGGTTTGGTGGATTTTGCAACTGGCATCTTTTGAGAGATACCAGAGGGGACTTTCTTTGACTTTGATTTAGAAATTTTTTATGGTTTGGTAGCTTGGGTAGAAAAATTTTGGGTCATTGACACAGTTTCTAGAGCTACACTATAAGGCAAAGAAATTTGTGAGGCTGGAAGAGTAGGGACAACTGAACTTACCTCACTTACCTGAGGTGCCTCCATAACAGGAAAATAGAAGAGTGGCACCTCTTTGTGATGGTTTTCCCTGTTCAAATCTGCAATAATCCTTCTCTCTTGAACTCAACAATCTAATTTGTTGGTTTGGTTCTCAAGCACAATATCCTCAGAGAGGTGGTTAGCAATCATCATTAAAAATCTAGCATAATAAACATTTTTACCCCTCTTATTTAACTCCCCTAACTTAAAACCCCAACTCAATTATGATAAGATCACTAAAGTTGAAAAATTTATCAGTAACAAGCATGTAAAGCATGTTAAGCATAGAGATATTGACATAATCAAAATTACTGATTTTACCAAAAAAGACCTTGGTAACTACATCACACAGATAACTCTATTCCTTTCTAAGACTCAACCTCCTAATTTCACTTAATTTAGAAGTAGAGAGTGCATAGTTCATGGAGTTAAGCATGTTAATAATGTCAGTGTCTGTGTGTGGTGAAGTTACAGTATTATCAGGAATCTTGAAACATGCTTTAACAATGTCACTATTAACACAGAATTCCTTACCTTTAATAGTGAAAGTGATAGTCTTATCAGCTGAGTTGTATGTAGCAGTTGTCCATATCTCTTCAACAACCTCATAGTAGATGGTGGGTGACTCCAACATGGCATAGTTAAGTTTGCAGTTCTTCACAAAATCCATCATCTTGTGGTAGTCACCAGACTGTTCAATCCCCTTGTTCACAAGAGCGGTGAAGTTGTTCTTCTCATAAATAAATCCAGTTTGAGACATTATCTTGACGACAGGTGCCATTGTTAGAGAGTAAACACTTGTAGAGAGAGAGTAAGTGCTTTTGAGAAAGAAAGAAATTAGAGCAGATAATTTGAGAATGATAAAAGAAAAGTAATGAAAATGAATTAAGCTTTTATACTATCTCAAAAATAACGTTCAAAACTAATAAAGTAAAATAAAGTAACCCATAAGAATTGCCCAAAGTAGCCGTTTAAAAAAATAAACTGTAAAAATTCCATCAATTATCCGTCGTGTTATGCTTACAAACTGTAAGTATACTCGATGGATAATGTTCAGAGAATCAACGGCTAAGAATAAATGTCACACCCCCAACTTAAATAGCAAAGTAAATGTAACTATTACACCATTTCAAAATAAATAAACATAACCAAATCCAAGATCTTACAGTTTAGGGTTTGGAACAGCCCAACACTACCATCTAGTACAACTGATTTTAAATATCGAGTCCTCACACAAAACTACTATCTCTTATTCTACCTGAGCTCGAACTTAAGCATCAGCATCACAGGTCTTACGGGCGGTCTGCTTAAATCTAACCATAGCTGCTAGCTGTAATATCAGGGTAAAGCAAGGAGTGAGCCAAATGCTCAACAAGTGCTAATCATTACGATACAAAACATAAGTCGAGATATATATTAAAGAATGTCAATGAGAGGACATAACCAATGATATCGAGAGATAAAACTTTTGGGTGGTGGCATCATTTTGTTTGTATCAAAACAACTTCAAAATCATACTTTTAATCAAAATCATTTTGTGACGCTACGGATTACAGCCGGTGATCAGCCGCGAAGTAATCCCGAACCTCGCTGGGTTCTACAACATTAATGGGAATCCCTAGGCAACTTTTAAGCCTAATATAAGTGTGGAAAGGACTCGCGTCTCAGTCCAGATCCACTATTCAAGAAAACGTTTATCCCCCTTTGGGACTGAAAACCCACGTTTTATTTATTTCAAAAACAGATGCCGAAATATAACAAAATCTCTTTTAACAGAAACATTTTATCAAGGAATTATAGATCTACTTGAAACACGGGAAATATGGTACTAAATTTCAGGGCCATGATCCATAAAACTATACTCTATTAGGGTAACTGAATGGTTTTCATATATCAAAGTTTGGACAAGGGAATTTAGCGAGGCTATTGGATATTATGAAGGGTAATGCCAAACTGGGCTTAAAGCAATGGTTTCTCATCAAGGTTCAAGTGTTGGATCATCAAGAAGGCAAGCTTCATGAATACTAAGGGTGTTAAGGTATGAAGAAATGATCTTTAGCTCAGGATTTATCATAATTGTCAAGCTTTAAGATAAGAAAGAGGGGTAATCAATGAGGAATTATCTGGCTTTCAGGGTTCAAGGTAAGGTTCTATAGGGGTTCAAGTATCAGGATGAGATATCAATACTTAGGAATCATTAGCATGTTAATCAAGAGAATCAACCAAGAGTTGTAACTACCCTTTCTTTTATCATGGCATTCAAATTACTTTAAATTACTATCATGATAAGACTTTTGAACTACTTGTAATACGTACTCAAGGGTTCATGGCATTTCAAGGATAAACATAAGATACGCTTGACTTAAATATATATATATCAAAATGACTCAGGATAGTTGCATCAATATAAATGAGCTATTTATAGTGAATACGAAAGATAGGTTGAATCACTTGCCTTGAGAAAGGCTGGTCTGGTCTGACTGGTAGGAGCAACTGGAAGCTTCACTCGACCTTTATGGCAAGTTTTCCCTCATCTCGAGATCCTACATAAATAATAATAATCCTTATTATAATATATCCTCACCAACTTAACCTATTTACAACCCGAATTTAAATACGGATGGCACTTAGGCCTATATGCACTTAATTTATATTCACCTTTAAATTATAATTGCACATACATAGCCACATAATCACATATCATATATTAATACCAAATAACACCATATACACCATAATGCAACACTTGGCTTGGATGATCTCGACTCACAACTTAAGTCACTTGGTCGCTAAACTAGACAAAGTCTTCTAATTTTTGGCATCCTAACTCGATGTGCCTTTACTAAACTATCCAAGACCTATTGACCCTCACTTGGGCCTTTTTCTCTACTGACCTTATACTATCTTATAACTATGGTGGTCAACCTAAATCTCACTCCTAAGTGTTCTAAAACTTTGTGATAAGTGAAAGTGCTCATTGGTGCAAATTTCAGAATGATATCTATGGTTTCTTGAGTGCATTAGACACTCTTAAACTACAAGTTTTCCTATGAACTATGGTTGGAAAAACTTCTCTGACACTCCCTCTAACTAAGGCCCAACAGGGCCTAATGAGGGCCTGCCCATGACATGGTCAAATCTCCCTATTTCTAAGTTGCAACAAAACTGTCCCCTGCTGGACAGATTTTGTTATTCTACTTGTGCACCTAACCAAAAGATATGCAAACCTCCAACCAACACCTAAAACCTTTTATATACTCCCAATACTAACTTCTGGTGGCTTGGGCCTCAAAGTGCACATCAATGACATGGTCAAAACTCACTCTAAACCTCAGGGTACTAAACTGATTTTCTGCAGAAACTATGACTCTCCTTTCTCTAAGGTTTTTACTTGACAAACTCAACCACCAACAACCCAATACCCAAACCAAGACTTAGACATGATGATCTACTGAACTAACTCCCTTATACTCAAAATAATCTTGGTGTAGATCATCCTTACCTAAGGTGCAATCATGGCAAAACAAAAGAAACCACATTTCACAACTCACAAATCATCAAGTTTTTGAAACAACAAGTTATGCATTTTTATAAAAGATATACACAAATTATTACCATGCATCAAGAAGAATTTATCAATATTAACTCCTTATTCCTACTGAAATTAAAGCTTACTAATAAAATCCTTCCTAATGATCAAAATCTTCTAACATTTCAAGAGAAATCCACATGGATGCATAACTTCGAGTTTTGCAAACCAAAACAACATATTTTCTAAATATATTCTATCATAAAATTGACATGCAAGCCTATTATAAGCTATACCTAGATGATCACTTAGCATGCAAAGAGTTTTATCAAATTTTCACTACAAGATTCATGCCATTATCACATAAACATACAAAAATTGAACCAAGCAACAAGAATGATCTCTAGGACCATTCATTCGGCTCCCTTAAGGTCATGGCCGAATGAAATGGAAGGGAATGGCCATTTAACATCAAGAGTTTCTTTCTCAATACTTGGCACTTCACCATTCCTTGTAGTCCTCTCAAAAACAACCTTAAATCCACAAAAATCAAGGTTGTACTTTGAGTTTCAACTAAAACCTTAACATGCAATTTTAAAACTTATTTTACTCAAAACTCCTTGGAATATATATGATCATGGTATGGGAAGTAACATTTACTTGTGTAGAAGGTGGAAACTTGGTGGAGGAATGAAGAAAATGGGGAGGGGGTTGGTTTCGGCTGAAAAACCGAGAGAAAGAGGGGGAGGGCCGAGAGTGAGGGAGTGAGAAGGGTGGGAGGAGAAAGTGTGATGGTGAGTGGAGTGGATGATCATATCAATTGCTTGCTTTATGGTTTTTGATTTGGCAAATGTGAGTGGGAATGAGAATTGACAAGACTATCCCTCCACTTATACTTGGTTCATTTTGTATGCAAGGGTAAAGAAGGAATTTGGCTAGAAAAATAAGAGTTAGTGGGGTTGGAATTGTCTCTTTAGCCCTTTGAATTGAATAGAGAAGAATTTGCATGCAAGGACAACCATGTAATTTGCTAATTATGACAACTAACATTTATAAAGATTTATTTTTATAAAATAAAATACAAGTTCAAAAATTATAAAATTTATACCATAAAATAACTTGGATTTTTAGAAATTTTATAAAACCACTTTTGAATTTTGTGAACAAAATAACTTTTAAGAAGATATTTATTCAAGGTTTAAAATATTCCTTATAAATCAAAAATAAAAGAAATAAATAAACTTTTGCTTTGAAAAATCATATACCACATAACGAAAATTTAAGATGCAGAAATTCTCATTCACACAAACATACAATAGTTGAATATATTGGCATTCGGCTTTAAAATTACACCAAATTTACAATTAATATTACACGAAAATGCCGGTTGTAACAATAAACAATTCGATGGATGAGGATAAATCAGTTATCCGTCGAGTCATAAAATATTCCAGAAAAGTAATTGATTTTATCAATAAATAGTACATCGATGGATGATCAAACTCGATGGATAGTGATCATCCGTCGAGATCTAAATTTTGACTGAGCCAAAATTTCATCCATGACTGAAAAATCAATTAAATTTCTGGCTGAATTACAACTTACAAACAATCTATAAATATTCAAGAGTAATTTAGTATACCTAACTCACTTACCAACCTTGAAAAGGTGGATTCATCCAGTGGCTTGGAAATATATCTGCAAGCTGTTTTTCACTTGGAACAAAATGTAGTTCCATGGTACCATTCATTACATGTTCCCTTATGAAGTGGTACTTGATGTCTATGTGCTTTGTCCTTAAATGCTATACTGGATTTTCAATGATGGCAATTGCATTTGTGTTATCACAGAAAATGGGAATCCTTTCAACTTGCAAACCATAGTCTAGCAATTGGTTTTTCATCCACAAAATCTATACACAGGAACTGCCGGCAGCAATATATTCAGCTTCAGTTGTAGAAGTAGAAAATGAATTTTGCTTTTTACTGAACCAGGACACAGGCTTGTTTCCTAAAAATTGACAGGTTCCTGTTGTACGTTTTCTATCAATTTTACAACCTGCATAATCTGTATCTGAATAACCAGTTAGATCAAAACCAGAATCTCTAGGGTACCAAATGTCAAGTTTTGGTGTTCCCTTAAGATATCTGAAAATTCTCTTAATAGCTACTAAGTGAGATTCTCTAGGATCAGCCTGAAATCTAGCACACAAACATGTAGCAAACATTATATCTGGCCTACTAGCTATTAAGTACAGAAGTGAGCCAACCATGCCCCTATAACTTGAAATATCCACAGACTTTTCAGTAGTGTTTAATTCAAGCTTAGTTGCAGTGGCCATGGGAGTTTTTGCAGATGTGCAATCCATTAGATCAAACTTCTTTAAAAGATCATAAATGTATTAGTTTGACTAATGAATATTCCATCACTAACTTGCTTAACTTGCAAACCAAGAAAGTAAGTTAGTTCTCCCATCATACTCATTTCATACTTACTTTTCATCAATTTGGCAAACGTTTTGCAAAGTTTTTCATCTTTAGAGCCAAAAATAATGTCATCTACATAAATTTGAACAAGTATACTAGAGCCATTAACATTTCTAAAAAAAAGAGTTTAGTCTACAGTACCTCTGGTGAAGTGATTCTCTAAAAGAAACTTTGACAAAGTGTCATACCAGGCTCTAGGTGCTTGCTTCAGTCCATAAAGTGCTTTCAAAAGATAGTAAACATATTCTGGAAAATTTGGATCTTCAAAAATAGGAGGTTGACTGACATAGACTTCCTCCTCCAAATCTCCATTCAGAAAAGCACTTTTGACATCCATTTGATAGAATTTGAAATTGTCATGGGCTGCATAGGCTAAGAAGATTCTGATGGCTTCAAGTCTTGCAACAGGAGCAAATGTTTCATCAAAATCTATTCCTTCTTGTTGACAATAGCCCTTAGCAACCAATCTAGATTTATTCCTGACTATTATGCCATTTTCATCCATCTTGTTTCTGAATACCCATTTGGTGTCTATTGGATTCTTTCCTTTAGGCTTGGGCACCAGCTTCCATACCTTCTTCCTCTCAAATTGGTTTAGCTCCTCCTGCATAGCTAAAATCCAATCAGGATCCAACAAAGCTTCTTCTACCTTCTTTGGTTCTTCCTTAAAAAGAAAGCTGTTGTATAGACATTCTTCTTGAGTTGCTCTCCTTGTTTGAACTCTAGAAGATATATCAACAATGATGAGCTCAAAGGGATGATCCTTTGTCCATTTCCTTTGTTGAGGTAGATTAGCTCTAGATGAAGATGCCTCATTGTTGTCTTGATGTGTGATTGAGTTTAGATTTATTAGAAACTCCCCCTGAGTTAATGGATCTTTGATTTGAGAAAGGGGAACTTTCTGTAAGTGATCTATTCTGACCTCCAGCTTATTTTGATGACCCGACGGATGGTGAATTTTGAGTACCGACGGATGAAGCTGGTTGTCTCCCGATGAATAAAACAGATTATCTCCCGATGGATGAAGCATTATACAACTCGACAGATGTTGAATTTTGTGCTTCATTGGTAGTGGATTTTTCTACATTATCCTTTGATACTGTTTCTTGGTCACTTTCATCATCACTGTCATCACTAACTATCTCCATATTGTCAAATTTGAGGCTCTCATGGTTATCTCCATCTTGCAATCCTTCAATCTTTTTATCATCAAACACAACAAGTATTGATTCCACAACAATGTTGGTTCTTAGATTGTAGACTCTATATGCTTTACCAACAGCATATCCAACAAAAATTCCTTCATCTGCTTTAGCATCAAACTTCCCATTATGATCAGTTTGATTTCTCAAGATATAACATTTGCAGCCAAAGACATGAAGAAAATTTAGAGTTGGCTTCTTGTTCTTGAACAATTGATAGAGAGTCATGCATTTTGCTTGATTAACCAGAGAAATATACTGAGTGTAGCATGCAGTATTTACAGCTTCAGCCCAGAAATATGTTGGTAACTTAGACTCTTCAAGCATTGTCATTGCAGCTTCAATAAGTGATCTCTTCTTCCTTTCTACTACTCTATTTTTTGTGGAGTTCTTGTTGTTGAAAACTCATGCAAAATCCCATTTTCTTCACAAAATGCTCTCATGACAGAATTCTTGAACTCAGTTCCATTGTCACTACTTGTTAGGTCACACACACTGTAGAAGGGGGTTGAATACAGTGTTTGTCACAATCAAGTAGAATATAAGAACTCAAGTAACAGAAAAACAGATTTTATTCAACACAATAAACTCTATTACAATATGGAACTGTCCTCTCTCAGTGATAAACAAATTATCATGAGAGCTGCTAGGGTTACAAAGAATAATAACTTCGATAATGATAACACTTATAGTGTAAACCCTATGCCTGTGTTTATATACTACACAGTTACAAGATAATGTTCTAATTGATATGGAATATAATTCTGCTTCCTAAAATATATCAACTAATTATCTTTTCTTCCAAGTATTCTATTCTTCATAGAATTCTTTCTTCATGCATATTTCTTTCTGTCTTAGTCTCGATCTTCTTTCCTTTCAATCAGCCGCCTGCCTTATCTGAAAGTCTCCTTAAGTCCTGATATTATCTCCTGATAAATATCTTCTTATAACTTAAGTTTTCATAACTTAAGTTCTGATATCTTAACTTCTATCTTCAGTATAAGTGCTGATTTTTAGTTAAGTATTGATTTGTCATGTAAGTTAAGATCTGAAAACTAAACACAAATCATATTACACATGACATTATTAAATATATCTAACAATCTCCCCCAACTCATAAATTAGCATAATATACAAGTTTAACAGATATTTGATGATGTCAAAAATATTAAGTACAAATGCATGAGAATTTGACTAGATAACTACAACTTACAGTCCTTTCAGCTTTACAATCTTAAGGTTTGATAACAGCTTCAGTCTGTATACACTTCAGAATTTAAGTAGTTGTAGATCTTTGACTTGGCTTCAATTTCTGATCTCTTTGATGTCAGGAGTTATTCTGAGATAGTTCTTCAAAAGACATCTCTCAGCATATTCAAGTTCATTAACCATTCTCCTTTTAGCATTTATCAATTCAGCTGTATCTTCACCAATTTGAAAAATAGCTGCTCTGAGATCATTTATCTTAGCTTTTCTTATCTCCTAATCTAGTCTGATTAGATATGCCTTGTCAGACTCTAAATTGAATTCCACAGCCTTATAACCCAGAAAAGTAGTTATGATCTTAGCAGAGTTAGGCTTCATTTCGACAATATCACATTTGTGATCTCTATACTTGGGACAGTATGTGTTGTCAGACTTTACAGAATAAAGCTTCTTCTGTCTTTGAAATTGTGACTTTAAATAACTTGCAGCACTATTTGTTAATCTGTCTTTCACTTGAAGTAGGAATAGAACATGTTCCAGTTCCTCAAAATACTTCAGTGGTATAGCATTCTGCCTAATATGGTATACCCTTCCATCTGTCATAAAATATAACAAGATATGTTCTTTCAAAAAGGTATGGTAAACTATTTGTACAGATTCAAGTCGATTCAATCTTTCAGGAGTTGCTCCAACACCTGGTTCACTTAAGGAAGTTGGATCATTGGTAGTGTTATGTACTCTTCTTTCATCAGAACTACCCAATCCAGATTTATCTCTTGCTTCCTTTCCTGTAACAACTCTTGCTTCAAAACAACTTGTTGCGGTCTTCAAAGATTGAGTCTGTTTAGCTTTGGTGAATCCTGATAGGAGTATCTTTGAAGGTTTAACATGAGCAATGTCAGAGGTTTTCTTTTCCTTAACTTCTGATATCAAGCCAACTTGAGCTATGTCAGAGGTTGCTTGCTTCACTGTCATATTAGAAGTTACTAAGTCTTGACTCTGAACAACATGAGCCATGTCAGAGGTTGTTTGAAAAATCTTCTTTTGCATCAGAGTAAGACTAGCATCTTCTTCATCATTAGTTATTTCTTCATCCATGACTGGCATATAAACCTTTACAGGTTCATCAACTTTTTCTTTGCCCTTGGACCTTGGATCAATTTCCACTTGTGATTTGGCTTTGGTTGCTTCATAATTTGTTCTTTCCTTTATCACAATACCCTTAGGCTTTGGAAATTTCTTTTCAACAACAGAAGCTTTAGATTTTGTCTTGACACCTTCTACTTTGAGTCTAGCTTCTTCTTCCTTTAGATTCTCAAAGTCCATTCCTGGATTTTCTTTAAGAAATAACTCCTTTGAAATTTCTTCATCAAGTTCCAGGTGTTCACCAGAACTTATCCTTTTACCAGTATCAGAACTTATTCTTCTCCCAGTATCAGAACTTGTTCCTTTACTTGTAATTCTAGCTTTACTTGATGAAAATCCTTTGCCTTGACCTTGACCTCTACCCTTGTTAGAGTTTCCCTGTCATCATTTCCATCATCTTTTCCCTTCAGTGTCTGAATAGATTTGCATTTGGACTTAATCACTTTCTCCCCCTTTTTGGCATCAGCAGGTAAAAGAAGAGAGACAAGCAATTCCACTAAGGATTGGATCTCATTGAGTTAATTTTTGTGAGAAGCTTGATTCTTTAAAATTTTATCAATCTGAGTTTGTTGCTTCTCCTGAGTTTTCTCAATGTAGGCAATTCTGTCAAAGGCTGGCTTGAAAAATCTATTCTTTTCAAGTTTCACATTCATATCTTGTTGGATCAAGGTTTCCTGAATTTTGTTCACCTTGACATGAGTTGTGGAGTGTAGACCCTGAAGGTGCCTAGTACTCAATGCAGTAACTCTCAGCTGTGCCTTGAAATCATCATTTAACAGTATTTCATCAGCTTTTTCCAGATACTCAGCAAGAATCTTTTTAGTAGGAACAAAACTAACTGAGTTCCATTCCTTAGTCCACTCCTTTCCTCTAGGAGTGTCACTCCAAGGTACTGGTGCTTCCTTAACAAACTTCTTGATTAGATCAGCTTTATTAACTGTTTGTTGAGGTGCATGTCCTGATGGACCAGCTGCATCAGCATTTAGATTGGTAGCAGCTTCACCAGTAGTTTCCTCATTGGCAGCATCAGAACTTGCAGATCCTGCAATATCAGCATCCTCTGATAAAATAGCAATATGTGAGGCTATAGAGGCTTCAACATCATCCTCTAAATTCTGATCTGCAGCTAGGTTCTGATCAACATCCAAAATTGATGTTGTTGGTGGAGTGAGTTGAATTAGTGGAGCTTCCATGTACAAAACCTCAGGCATAATTAAGTTAAGAATTTCAATTTTAGCACTTGTACCTGGTTCTTCAGCATGTACTAGATCAACTATAGGTGACATAGGAGGTGTAGGTATTCTGTCTTGAGCAGTTTTTGGTTGTGCAGAGGGAAGTCATTCAATAACAATTGGTTCTGTTGAGATCAGAGATTCTTGATCCCCTTCCTTAGCTGCTTCCACTACATCCTCTGAATCTGACTCAACTATGTCCCTATGAGCTCTCTGTTTCTTTATTTTCTTCAAAGGTGGAGACACTGTAGGAGCTTTATCATCAAAATTTAACTTTCTAAGCCTTTTGAGGGGCCTAGAACTCCCAGTTATAGTATCTTTCTGAGAAGAAACCTTCTCAGCTTCTACAACAACAGGTTCTGATGTTTGAACCTGTTCCTCAGTATCTGATTCATCTCTTAGAATAATTCTCCTCTTCTTTTGTTGAGACTGAGGTACATTCTTTGTCCTCTTTGGTCTTAAAGATGAAGGCTTCACCGTAGGTGCTGAGGGTGCGGTTTAGATGTTTAAGGTGTTTGTGTAGAGGTGGTAAGTGTTGATGGTTGAGGTTCGGATGGTTGAACATCAGTATATAGTTCAGTGTATTTAACTGGATAATAGGTTATTAAGGCTTGTTTGACAGATAAAGGAACTAGGAGGGGTCTTAACACAACCTTCTTATTATCAGTAGATAATAAGTCATTAAAAGCTCTTTTAGCTAGTCTGAATGATGAAATTAATTCACTAGCTGATTGGGGCTTATCATCACAATAAAAACTATAGATAAGCTGACAGAATCTAGCAAAGTAAATAGTATTTTTGTCTTCTCTCATTCTGTCCCCAATGAAACCTAAGACAACATTTGCATAATCAAAATCAGTTTGGTTAATGAGAGCATACCCGATTTGTTGGCTGAATATGGGGATTGCATCGAAATTAGAACATTTGTTTGTAAAAGCCTTGGTTATGCAGTCAAAGAAGAAACTCCATTCCCTCCATATGTAAGATCTCTTCAACTGACCCGGCTTTGCCAATATCCTCTCATACCCTAGACTGGCCATCATGTTTTGAAGAACTGGCTCCTCAACAGTAGAATAAACACAGTTCGCAGGCAGCTGCAGTGCTTGTCGAACTGTAGCCAATGTAACGACATGCTCATCCTCCCCTGATGAAAAAATTATACTTGGGGACCCTTGAGAACCACCATCATCATATACTTCGCTTCTCCAGAACTCCAGCACTTGAGTACCAGAGACTGCATCAGGTTCGGTCAGAGCGTACCCAATATCAGAACTAGCAAGAAAGTCCTGAATGAAGTGAAGTTCTGATGGGGCTTCTGACTTGCTAAGAATAGCAGAGAAGTTATTAGGAACAAACTTAGCTCCATCAAAAATTATGTCTTTTGGTGCCATTTCTGTAAGAAAGTAAGTGAGTAAGAGAATGTTTGCAAAGTGTTTGTGAAAAGTCCTGAGAGAAAAACAACTTCAGAAAATAAGAGAGAGATAGAGAGAGAAAGTAAAAAAGATTTAGAATAGAAAAGTAAGTAAAAGTTTAGAAAATCTTGTATCTCTATTATATATACTCTCTCCACTCAACAGTTGTATTTTTGAAGCATGGGATACACTTTACACCTGGCACCATGTGAACAACCAGTAAACGGTTAGAACAAGAGTTAATGGGCACGTAAAATAAGTAATAATTACCGTACACATGCAGTTTTTCAGGACATACACGTTAACCACTAACCCATAATGATTAAGACCATTTTATCTCACATAAACCAATATTCTATAAAAATATTATCGTTCAAGTAATGACCAAAAATAAACCAAGTAAATAAATACTGCCACGTCAGCATCAGAACTTGATTATTATCATAATTTAAAAGTCATCAGAATATGGCTCCTTAACTCGAAAAGTGAATGTTATTCCTGTAATTCTTCACATAAATACTGATATGGTTTCATCGGAACTTAATCATCATAAATTCCATCAAGACTTGTCCTCAGAATTTATGCAATCTGACACATAAATTGTTCATCTAAAACAACATTTATCACCATAATAATTTTCATCATTCATATGGAGTGTATGTGTGTGCATTAAGCTAAATATCAGACAAAAAGTAAAGTCTGATTCACTTCAGTACATCTTAGAAATAAGGCATAACTAATAACTTTGTTCAAAATCAGTCCTTATTCTGAAGTCTATTTTAGAATGAGTTCATGCATGAGTCCACCTCAACTGTTTTGTGCTCATTTTATGCATCTTTTGAAATTCCATTTTACAGTGGCTTCTCAGTGTAAGTGAGTCACGACTGCTTATCAGAATTTATGCTGCTATCAGAGTATTTCTCCAGTAATCATAGAGTGTGAAAAGTCACCAAGAATTTTTTTTTGCTTTTCTAATGCATATTACTTAATACCAGTAATGCACTTGGATCTACCCTTCCACATTTTTACTCTAGATCTCAAAGGAGTGCCTGATTTTTATTTCTTTTCTTTTCTTTTTCTTTTGATAAGTGAGGCTTATCAGCACTTAGCACATCCATCAGATTTACTAACATCAGGACTTAACAGATAAGAAGCACTATTCTAGTTTTTGACTTAGTAATAAGATACACAAAGTAAACTTCAACTAAGCTCAATATCAGAATTTGCTTGTGTTAAAAGATTTCCACATAAACAATTACTTCAAACATGGGATCTTTAGTATATTAAAGACTACTAGGTCAACATCTAGCATAATTATCCTCATTGGATTGAATAGTCACAGAAACATTCATATCACTATCAGAGTTTAGAAATTCACATCAGATAACAATCAGCACTTAAGCAAATTTCAATTTAAGCACAGAATACACAAAGATAGTAAAATCTGTAAATACTGATCATAAAGTCTGATAAATCAGAACATAAACTAAGAAGATTTAGAGAAAGAACCTGAAACCATTTTAAGTTCATTTACCAGTCTTGTAAAAGCAACTTCACATAGTGGTTTTGTGAAGATATCTGCTAGTTGTTAATCTGTTGGAACAAAATGCAATTCCACTGTACCTTCATCCACGTGTTCCCTTATGAAGTGGTACCTAATGCTGATGTGCTTTGTCATTGAGTGTTGAACTGGATTACCTGTCATAGAAATAGCACTTTGATTATCACAGTAAATAGGTATTTTAGAAAATTCTAACCCATAATCCAGTAACTGATTCTTCATCCAAAGAATCTGTGCACAACAGCTTCCTGCAGCAATGTATTCTGCTTCTGCAGTTGATGTGGAAATTGACTTTTGTTTCTTGCTAAACCAAGAAACCAATCTGCCTCCAAGAAATTGGCAGTTTCCACTTGTGCTTTTTCTGTCAATTTTGCATCCTGCAAAATCTGCATCTGAGTAACCTATTAGCTTAAAGTCTGATTCTCTAGGATACCCCAATCCCAGATCAGCTGTACCCTTAAGGTACTTGAAAATTCTTTTCACAGCTGTTAAATGAGGTTCTCTTGGATATGCTTGAAATCTTGCACAAAGACAGGTAGCATACATGATATCAGGTCTACTTGCAGTTAGATAGAGTAGAGAGCCAATTATACCTCTGTAATCAATAATATCTACTGATTTACCAGTATCTTTATCCAACTTTGTTGCAGTGGGCATAGGACTGGATGCACTTGAACAATCTTGCATTCCAAATTTCTTCAACAAATTTTTGGTGTACTTAGATTGACAAATAAAAGTTTCTTCTTCATTCTGCTTGACTTGAAGGCCCAGAAAATAGTTAAGTTCTCCCATCATACTCATTTGATATCTTGACTGCATCAGCTTGGCAAACTTCTTACAAAGTCTGTCATTTGTAGAACCAAAAAGGATATCATCAACATATATTTGCACCAAAAGTAAGTCATTTCCATGGTTGAGATAGAATAAGGTTTTGTCAATAGTCCCTCTGTTAAATCCACTTTCCAGAAGAAACTGAGCTAAAGTCTCATACTATGCTCTTGGAGCTTGCTTAAGGCCATAAAGTGCTTTATCAAGCCTGTAGACATGATTGGGAAATTTGGGATCTACAAAGCCTGGAGGTTGTTCAACATATACCTCTTCTTCCAATTCTCCATTGAGAAAAGCACTTTTCATATCCATTTGAAAGACTTTAAACTTCTTGTGAGCAGCATAAGCCAAAAATATCCTTATGGCTTCCAATCTAGCAACTGGTGCAAATGTTTCATCATAATCAATTCCCTCCTGTTAAGAGTATCCTTTTGCAACCAGCCTTGCTTTATTCCTTGTAATTATGTCATCACTATCAGTTTTGTTTCTGAACACCCATTTTGTACCAACAACAGACCTGTTCTTTGGTCTTGGCACTAGGGTCCAGACTTTATTTCTTTCAAATTCATTTAACTCTTCCTGCATTGCTTGCACCCAATCAGCATCTTGAAGAGCTTCTTCCACTTTCTTTGGTTTAGTCTGAGATAGAAAAGAATGATAGAGACATTCATTTGATGTAGTTGTTCTAGTTCTGACACCTGCATCAAGATTTCCCATAATTCAGTCAGGTTTATGTGCTTTAGTCCACTTCCTTGCAGATGGAAGGTTATCTCTAGAACTGGATGTTCCCCCATGATCCATGCTGTCTCCATCAACATTTTATGATGCTCCCCCTAAAATTATGCTCTCTGATTTGGATCCTTCAGATTTTATGTTTCCAGAAATATCAGTACATGAGTTTCCAGAATTATCAGAACTTGGCCCATCAGAACTTGATGAATCAGAACTTGAAGAGCCTGTTGTAGGTTCTGATGCTTCTTGAGATGTGGTTGTATCTTCAGTATGCTCCCCCTGCACAGGTGCATTTTCCTTTAGCGTAGTCACCACAGTTTCAATAACATCAGAGTTTAATCCATCAGAGTTTGCAGTATCGGGATTTAGACTGTCAGGATTTAGACTTTCAGGAGTTACAGAATCAGAATTTAAAACTTCATTTTCGAATCTCAGCTGATCATGATCATTGAAATCTTCATGTCCAGTAATCTTCTTATCATCAAAAGAGACATTGATAGATTCCATGACAACCCTTGTTCTTAAATTGTAGACTCTGAAGGCTTTTGTGGAAAGTGGATATCCAACAAAAATTCCTTCATCAGCTTTTAGATCAAATTTGGATAGCTGTTCAGGATGAGTCTTAAGAACAAAACACTTGCATCCAAATATATGAAAATACTTCAGATTTGGCTTCTTTTTCTTCACCATCTCATATGGTGTTTTTCCATGCTTGTTAAAGAGTGTAGCATTCTGAGTAAAACAAGCAGTCTGCATAGCTTCAGCCCAAAGGTAGGTTGGCAACTTTGCTTCATCAAGCATAGTTTGTGCAGCTTCAATAAGAGTTCTATTCTTTCTTTCAATAACTCCATTTTGCTGTAGAGTTCCAGGAGCAGAGAATTCCTGCTTTATCCCATGGTTTTTGCAGAACTCTTCCATAATCAAATTCTTGAACTCAGTGCCATTATCACTCCTTATGATTTTCACAGAGTCTTTGACCAATTTATCCAGATGTTTGACATGATCAATCAAGATAGATGAAGTTTTACTTTTTGTGTGCAAGAAATACACCCATGTGTATCTGGTGAACTCATCCACTATGACCATAGCATATTTCTTCTTTACAATAGACATGACATTCACTGGACCAAATAGATCAACATGCAGTAGGTGATAAGGCTCAAGAATTGATGATTCAGTCTTGCTCTTGAATGAATATTTTCTTTATTTTTCCTTCTGACATGAATCACAAAGGCCATCAGGAGCAAATACTGATTTTGGCAGTCCTCTCACAAGATCTTTCTTGACTAGTTCATTAATATTGTTAAAATTTAAATAAGAGAGTTTCTTGTGCCAATTCCAGCTTTCTTCAATTGATGCTCTACTCAACAGACAGATTGCAGAACCATCAGTACTTGTTGAAAACTTGCCTTCATAAATGTTATAATGCATGTATCCTTTCAGAACAACTTTGCCTGTAGATTTTCTTACAACTTCACAGTGTTCTTCAAAGAAATCCACATGATAACCTCTGTCACAGATTTGACTAACACTCAGCAGATTGTATTTAAGTCCTGAGATCAGAGCTACTTTTTCAATGATGACATTCCCAAGATTGATATTGCCATATCCCAGAGTTTTTCCCATGTTGCCATCTCCATAAGAAACACCTGGGCCAGCTTTCTCCACAAGGGCTGATAGCAGGTGTTACACCCGACATTTCTGTGTAATATTAATTGTAAATTTGGTGTAATTATAAAGCCGAATGCCAATATATTCAACTATTGTATGCTTGTGTGAATGAGAATTTCTGCGTCTTAAATTTTCGATATGTGGTATATGATTTTTCAAATCAAAAGTTTATTTATTTCTTTCATTTTTTGATTTATAAGGAATATTTTAAACCTTGAATAAATTTCTTTTTAAAAGTTATTTTGCTCACAAATTTCAAAAGTAGTTTTATAAAATTTCCAAAAATCCAAGCTATTTTATGGTATAAATTTTATAATTTTTGAACTTGGTTTTTATTTTATAAAATTAAATCTTTATAAGTATTAATTATCATAATTAGCAAATTACATAGTTATCCTTGCATGCAAATCCTTTCTATTCAATCCAAAAGGGCTAAAGAGTCAATAACCACCCCACTAACTCTTATTTTCTAGCCAAATACCTTCTTTACCCTTGCATGCAAATTGAACCAAGTACAAGTGGAAGGGTAATCATGTCAATTCCTATTTCCACTCACATTTGTCAACACAAAAACCATAAAACAAGTAAAGACATGATCATTTCACACATCACTCACCACCACACTCATTCTTCTCTCCCTCCTCTCTCTCACTCTCGGCTACTCCCTCCTTCAATCTCGGCTTTTAGCCGAAACAACCCCTCCCCATTTTTCTTCATTCCTCAACCAAGCTTCCACCCTCTATACAAGTAAATGTTACTTCCCATACCATGATCACTCATATTTCAAAGAGTTTTGAGTAGAAATTTTAAGTTTTAAGGTTGCATGTAAAGGTTTTAGTTGAAACTCAAAGTACAACCTTGATTCTTGTGAGTTTAGGGTTGTTTTTGAGAGGACTACAAGGAATGGAGAAGTGCCAAGTCATGAGAAGGAAACTCTTGATGATTAAATGGCCATTCCCTTCCATTTGATTCGGCCATGACCATAGGGGAGCCGAATGAATGGTCCTTAAGACTATTCTTGTTGCTTTGTTCAAGTTTTGCATGTTTATGTGATAATGGCTTGAATTTTATGGTGAAAATTTGATGAAACTCCTAGCATGCTAAGTGATCATCTAGATATAGCTCATGCTAGGCTTGCATGTAAATTTCTTGGTAAAACATATTCAGAAAACATGTTGTTTGGCTTGCAAAACTCGAGGACATGCACGCATGTGAATTTCTCTTAGAATGTTATAAGATTTTGATCATTTGGAAAGATTTTGTTAGTAAGCTTTAATTTCAGTAGGATTAAGGTGTTAATATTGATTAATTCTCCTTGATGCATGGTAATAATTCATGGTTATCTTTTATGAAAATGCATATCTTGTTGTTTCAAAAACTTGATGATTTGTGAGTTGGGAAGTGTAGTTTCTTTTGTTTTGCCATAATTGTACCATAGGTAAAGGATAATCTCCACCAAAGTTATTTTGAGAATAAGGGAGTTAGTTCAGTAGATCACCATGTTTAAGTCTTGGTTTGGGTATTGGGTTGTTGGTAGTTGAGTTTGTCAAGTCAAAACCTTGGAGAAAGGAGAGTTATAGTTTCTGCAGAAAATCAGTTTAGTACCCTGAGGTTTAGAGTGAGTTTTGACCATGTCATTGATGTGAACTTTGAGGCCCAAGCCACCAGAAGTTAGTATTGGGAGTATATAAAAGGTTTTAGGTGTTGGTTGGAGGTTTGCATGTCATTTGGTTAGGTGCACAAGTAGAATAACAAAATATGTCCAGCAGGGGACAGTTTTGTTGCAACTTAGAAATAGGGAGATTTGACCATGTCATGGGTAGGCCCTCATTAGGCCCTGTTGGGCCTTAGTTAGAGGGAGTGTCAGAGAAATTTTTCCAACCATAGTTCATAGGATATGAGTTAGAACCATGTGTCACAAGTTAATTCAAGTTAGGGTGTTTTCTGCCTAGGAAAAACAGGGGAATCTTGGACTTTTAGCTTAGGCCCAAGAAGGCCCAAGCCAGGACCTTGAGCCACGTCAAGTTTTTGAGATTCCCTTAGGTCAGAAGAGTCTTGTGTAAAAGTTTTGAAGGAAAAATTGTAGTTTAAGTGTGTCTAATGCACTCAAAAAACTATAGCTGTCATTCTGAAATTTGCACCAGTGAGCACTTTCACTTATCACATAGTTTTAGAACACTTAGGAGTGAGATTTAGGTTGACCACCATAGTTGTAAGATAGTATAAGGTCAGTAGAGAAAAAGGCACAAGTGAGGGTCAATATGTTTTGGATAGTTTAGTAAAGGCACATCGAGTTAGGAAGCCAAAATTTGAAGACTTTGTCTAGTTTAGCGACCAAGTGACTTAAGTTGTGAGTCGAGATCATCCAAGCCTAGTGTTGCATTATGGTGTATATGGTGTTATTTGGTATTAATATATGATATGTGATTATGTGGCTATGTGTGTACAATTGTAATTTAAAGGTGAATATAAAATTAAGTGCATATAGGCCTAAGTGCCATCTGTGTTTAATTTCGGGTTGTAAATAGGTTTAGTTGGTGAGAGTATATTATAATGAAGATTATTATTATTTATGTAGGATCTCGAGACGAGGAAAAACTTGCAATAAAGGTCGAGTGAAGCTCCAGTTTCTCCTACCAGTCAGACCAGACCACCCTTTCTCAAGGCAAGTGATTCAACTTGTCCTTCGTATTTACTGCTAATAGTTCATACATTGCTGCAACTATCCTGTGTCATTTGATATATTAAATCACGCGTATCTTATATTTATCTTTGAATTATATAAAGATGCCATGAACCCTCGAGTACGTATTGCAAAGTAGTCTTATCATGATAGTATATTAAAGTAATTCGAATGCCATGATAAAAGAAAAGGGCAGTTATAACTCTTGGTTGATTCTCTTGATTAACATGTTGATGATTCCTAAGTATTGATATCTCATCCTGATACTTGAACCCCTATAGAACCTTACCTTGAACCCTGAAAGTCAGATACTTATCAAAGTGATTCCTCATTGATTGATACCCCTCTTTCTTATCCTAAAGCTTGACAATTCTGATATATCCTGAGCTAAAAATCATTTCTTCATACCTTAACACCCTTAGTATTCATGAAGCTTACCTCCTTAATGATCCAGCACTTGAACCTTGATGAGAAACCATTGCTTTAAGCCCAATTTTGCATTTCCCTTCATGATATTCAATAGCCTCACTAAATTCCCTTGTCCAAACTTTGAAATATGAAAACCATTCAGTTACCCTAATAGAGTATAGTTTTGTGATTCATGGCTCTGAGAGTTAGTACCATTTCCCCGTGTTTCGAGTTGATCTATAATCCCTTGATAAAGATGTTTACTGTAAAAAGAGATTTTGTTATAATTCGACATCAGTTTTTGAAATAAATAAAATGTGGGTTTTCCGTCCCAAAGGGGGATAAATGTTTTCCTTGAATAGTGGATCTGGACTGAGACGCGAGTCCTTTCCACACTTATATTAGGCTTAAAAGTTGCCTAGGGATTCCCATTAATGTTTTAGAAC